>NW_028190088.1:0-115000 GCF_048542155.1 Nylanderia fulva | reverse complement strand
GGATTAGAGGACACGAAAGAAAGCACTGTTATCCTCTAAACCTAGATTAGAAGTTTAATAAAAATTTGTAATTAGAAATACGATTCGTACGTATGTGTGCGTGCGTTGTGTATACATGCATATGTTTTGGATATGTACTGCTATTTTGTCGGAGTTCATCATTTGCTGAGGGATCCTCTTAAACCTTTTTTGCAAGACATTTTTTAACACAATATTTATTTTTCATACACAAATATTTGTATTAACTACATTAATCTGTCAATTAACTGTCATGATACGCCGTGGCAATGACAGTTTTCTTTTCTCAAAGAAACATACGTATATCAACGCGTTGAGAATATTTGATTAGTTTTGTCTGATACTCGCTGCTTTCGAGTATTATACCATTTTGGTACGCGAACATTTACACCGCCAATACCAAACACTATAATATGAATATAGTATTTAATACGCGTATCAACCCAGCAAACACAGTATATAAATGTTATATACTTAAACATGTTACATGTAACGTATATGTTAGTTGTAATTTCCCACTCATAGATGTAACAATTTTAATATTACATATATTACATTGTAGTTATATTGTCATTATATCCCAAGATAGCACTGACTTATCAATACATCAATGTGCTATTTGGTATATAATTACAATATAACTACAATGTAATATATGTTATATTAAAATGTTACATCTATGAGTGGGAAATTACAACTAACATGGATGTTACATGTAACGTACACGTTATATTATCTGTTATATTCTGTTTTATTATAGCAATGTAACAATTATATATCGGTGTTTGCTGGAAAGTAGGTTTAAACTAGGCTAATGAATAATAAGGATGATATATCCCATGATTACGATCGCCAAGCAGAATATAGGATTGACAGGATAAATAATAAAGATTTTTTTTGCAGAGAAATCTGTGAATTATGGTAATCTATGAACTGGAGAAGATCGTATTTGACTTATATTTGTAATCAGCAGCAGTATTTTCAAAGAATTATAAAGCGATTTTTTGGAAAAATGATCAAATTAAAAATTCGAAAAATGAATCATACAACTGGTCGCGGATCAGATGTATATCCAGTGAAAAGTAGAGTCTTACAATCAGAGAGACGCAATCTTGTTCCTACTTTCTGATTGGTCGATTATAGCCGCCATGTTAGGCTCCCAAGGTCCCACGTGACTCATGTGTTGTAGAGTCTTATCTAATGTGTTGTACATTTTAAAAAATGCACATTTGTAATTACGGTAAGTAGAAATGTTTTTTCTCTACTAAATAACTGCAGGACACTTTACTGTTATTGTGAGATCCGAATTCTAAACTCCGAATTTGCATTGCATTGCGCATTACAACTTTGCCTAAGGGCCTAAGATGGCGGCGGTAGAAAGGTGGGGGTAGAGTTTGCGTCTTCTGATTATAGGACTACAGATTAAAAGACAGATAACCAAAGGCCTGTCTAAAGAGAAGACCGTCATTTTTGTGCGACTTTGCCCCTTACCGACACACTTTGCTTCTGCTTCGAGTCCAGGCTAATAAATACCTTTGATTTTACTAAAAAACTTTGTCTCTGGTGCGAGTTCAAGCTAAAATCTTTTGATTTTACACGTATAATCAAAGGATTTTAGACTGAACAGAGGCAAAGTTTTTTTTGGTAAAATCAAAGGATTTTATTAGCCTGGACTCGAACCAGGGGCAAAGTGTGTCAGTAAGGGGCAAAGTCGCACGAAAATGACGGTCTCTTTAGACAAGTCTTTGGTTATCTGTCTATTAATCTATGATAGGACTCTAGTGAAAAATAGTGCAGCCGTCGTATAGGCGCATAAGCGGGCAGAGTGGAGAAAGCGTGGCGCGCTACTATACGCTCAGAGCCTGTTTTACGGGTGAAGATCTGCGCGAAACGGACGAGTTTTTGTCCGAAACCTGCACTACTCGCTGAATACAGTATAGTTGCTTTCGTATATTTTTGTATTATAAATTTTTCAGAATCAAATTGTAAAATTCGGCTTTCTCTAGTCCCAATTCTAATAATGTAAGGAATATGTTAAAATAAATTTCATGAAAAAAATGAAAATTTTTTTTGAGACAATACGATGACTATGAATATCACTAGGTCTGTGTCTAAAGTATAGTGTTAATAGCAAAATGTGGGGAATATTCCATGGTCGCACACTGTGACAAGGAGAGTGTTAATTGCATTCTTCTTTGTCTCTCTTGCACTTCATACATCAAAAGTATCTAAATATGATGGTGTGGGCCGTTTGCTTTATGAGCTATACTGTGGGCTTCTTCAGCAACTCTCATCTCACATGTATTGCATCTCACATGATGCTATTGTTAATTTATGTTTAGCGGTGTTTGGAGTTGGGCATTTATGGTGATTTTCTAGACAAAAAAGATGATTTTTGAAAAACACTGAGTTAGTGAGTGAGTGAGTGAGTGTGTGTATTAAATTTTGTTGATTTTGGAAACGAAAGGAACAATAAAAAGCACTGGATGGGAAAATCATTGTTATGATCAAAAGAAAAAAAGCACGACAAAGACACTCTAACAGCAAGATATTGATTCTCTTTTTTTATTTATCGTTTTCATTTTTTTGATTTTCAAAAACCTTCATCTTTCTTCCTTTTCTAAAAAAATCGATACTCGCATCCCAAACAACATCACGTCTAAAAACGGGACATAAGACGTCTTAAAGATATCTTATTGACGTCTTAAAGACATTTTATTATGATGTTTAAAATACATCTTAATGACTCCTTTAAGACGTCTTATGTCCCGATTTTAGACGTTTTGTTGTCTGGGATATATCAAAGTTTATTTTTTAATAAAGATTACAATTAGATATTGAAAGACAAGGCTTGTGTAATATTGTAAATAATAACATTTAGAAAGATAGGGTCAACTATAACGAGCATATTAAATTAGTGAGAGATGTAATGTCAACACATAATTAATTTATTTCTTAGTAAATACAATGATAATAAAAAATAAACGTTTCGGCTGTTACCTCAGCCTTCTTCAGTAAATATAAAAAAAAAACAATAAATTTTTTTAAAATAAAATTAAGAAATATTACGCATTAGAGTCTATTTTGTAATGAACCTTTGGTTTGTGATGAATCATTAAATTTATATTGGGTGACGCTTATATCATTTATTAAAATTGATATTGTTTCTAATAGGCTAACCATTTTATAACTGAGATGGTGAACTTTTAAATATGTCAAAAAACATGTAAACAAACTCACTGTTGTTAATAGAACAAGTTGACAGTCCATTCCACGTCATCAATTCTTTTGTACATTATTAGTTGAGAATATCATCAAAACAGCTTGATATGAGAATTGAAACAATTAGATGTTATACAGCATCAAAAAGTTAGTCCCCATCATCAAGCATATTTCCGAATAAGTTCATCATTGTAGTGTATTTCACCTTGTTTGTCTAAGTATATTTTTTTTGATATATTATTTATATTAATTAGTTTTTTTTTTTTATAAAAGATCTTGATTATGATTAAAAGTGCTTACTTAAATTGATGAGTAGTCAAGATTCCGCCAAGTCAATGTGTTCATTATACAGAGTCACAAGATGATGTGTCGAATTCAAACCGTGACTCCTATTATTGTTACTGTTTATTTATAAGATAATTCTTCTAGAATGTCAAAATATGACTCGTCAAGCATATCGGTATCTTTTTTTAAGTTTAGACCGTTTTTTTGTTTCTTTATATGAATCATTTCAGAAACATTTCTCTTCTGAAAATTAGATTCGGAATCTAAAATTTTAATGTCTTCCCAATTAATTGAGTGTTGGTAATTAAGAATATGTTCCGAGATGACCGAGTGTCTTGACGAATCTAACTTTATATTATTTACATGCTCTTTAACTCTCGTTTTAAGTTGTCTCTTAGTTTGGCCAACATATGTCGCATCACAATCGCGACATGAGATCTTGTAAATAACATTGGAATTAGTTGAAAATTGATTTTTATCTTTATGAACCTTGATGAATCGATTGAGTTTATTAAGACAACGATAACCTATGGTCATTTCTGATTTTTTGATAGATGATGCGATTTTGTCAGAAATGTTATCTAGAAATGTTATAAGAAATTATTTTCTCCACTATTAATCAAAGAATTAAGTATCTTATTACTTCCAAACTAAATATATTGACTAATGATATAACTAAGGTTCCTGAAATAGCTGGATAAAATAATGTAACTAAGATTCCTGAAATAGCTGGAGATAATGAAAAAAATAATTTCTTTGTTATTCCGTATGTAGGTAACATTTCTGACAAAATCGCATCATCTATCAAAAAATCAGAAATGACCATAGGTTATCGTTGTCTTAATAAACTCAATCGATTCATCAAGGTTCATAAAGATAAAAATCAATTTTCAACTAATTCCAATGTTATTTACAAGATCTCATGTCGCGATTGTGATGCGACATATGTTGGCCAAACTAAGAGACAACTTAAAACGAGAGTTAAAGAGCATGTAAATAATATAAAGTTAGATTTGTCAAAACACTCGGTCATCTCGGAACATATTCTTAATTACCAACACTCATTTAATTGGGAAGACATTAAAATTTTAGATTCCGAATCTAATTTTCAGAAGAGAAATGTTTCTGAAATGATTCATATAAAGGAACAAAAAAACGGTCTAAACTTAAAAAAAGATACCGATATGCTTGACGAGTCATATTTTGACATTCTAGAAGAATTGTCTTATAAATAAACAGTAACAATAATAGGAGTCACGGTTTGAATTCGACACATCATCTTGTGACTCTGTATAATGAACACATTGACTTGGCGGAATCTTGACTACTCATCAATTTAAGTAAGCACTTTTAATCATAATTAAGATCTTTTATAAAAAAAAAACTATAAATAATTAATATAAATTAATATATCAAAAAAAATATACTTAGACAAACAAGGTGAAATACACTACAATGATGAACTTATTCGGAAATATGCTTGATGATGGGGACTAACTTTTTGATGCTGTATAACATCTAATTGTTTCAATTCTCATATCAAGCTGTTTTGATGATATTCTCAACTAATAATGTGCAAAAGAATTGATGACGTGGAATGGACTGTCAACTTGTTCTATTAACAACAGTGAGTTCGTTTACATGTTTTTTGACATATTTAAAAGTTCACCATCTCAGTTATAAAATGGTTAGCCTATTAGAAACAATATCAATTTTAATAAATGATATAAGCGTCACCCAATATAAATTTAATGATTCATCACAAACCAAAGGTTCATTACAAAATAGACTCTAATGCGTAATATTTCTTAATTTTATTTAAAAAAAATTTTTTATTGTTTTTTTTTTATATTTACTGAAGAAGGCTGAGGTAACAGCCGAAACGTTTATTTTTTATTATTATCATTGTATTTACTAACAAATAAAGTAATTATGTGTTGACATTACATCTCTCAATAATTTAATATGCTCGTTATAGTTGGCCCTGTCTTTCTAAATGTTATCAAAGTTTATTGTTGTTGCTTCTCCGCGATGCTGATTGACTGTCCCGATTTGTGTTGTGCGTTATATTAGCATTGAGCAACTGTTATTGTGAGCGTTAACGGTTTGACAGTTATTTAAAATAATATAAAATTTAATTTAATTTAATTTAATAGTTTACATGAAATTGGACAATGGAGCGAGCTTGTGTTGTTTAGTGTCTAGAAATTACACTTGAACATCGAATACAATCTTATTCAAGTCATTATGAAACATAAACTAAGGATGATAGTGTCATGCGTTTGATGTAAAAGAGTTGCTAAAAAATCCTAGTGTCAAAAGACGGATGGTATCACGATATCACACGTTCGAGCGTCTTTTAAAAAATTCAGATTCTTTATGGACAGCTCTCGTATATTGTACTCGTAATAATATCCGTGTAAGCACAAAAACGCTGAGCACGCAGACGCGATTGTTGGGAGATAATGTCAGACAAGACAAAATAAGCGCATTATTCTTGTCTCTTTATCGCATCGACAATCAACGGATAGCAATTAGAGAGCTGAAGTTTTTGCCCGATTCATTCTAAAATTGCTTTGTGGTCTCTTGTGACAAAAAACTGTAACGCAAGATTAAAGAGCGCTCACTTTTTATGATTTTTGTTATGTATACGTGTACAGATATATACATATTGTAGTTAAAAATTATGTATGTAAATATTATACATATAATGAAATACAATATAATGACATTAAAATCATGATTAACAAAGTCAATAAATATATAATCGGTTAAACAGGAATTAGATCATTAGACTTAGTCACGTGTTGTTTTATTACTGTAGAGAAAATAACAGCGTGACGCGAGGTTTAATTGATTGTTTTGCATATTTGTATAATATACCAAATACTTATTCCAGATATAAATAAATACAGATATACCAAAGAAAATAAATAATTATGAGTAATTTAAATATACAATAAACTATAATTATGCATTATAGGGGAGGCAGCTCCGATGACTTTGACGTTGACATGTTGTAACCTCCAAAAGGTTTTAGCGGTCGTTATTTATTAAAAATATTATTTATCAAATTATTTTAATAAACGTAGATTATTCCTTTTGATATTGGTGTTCATACTAAAATATCAGTTCACCCCCATTACTCCGTACTTTCAGCGCAAAACGAGGTTTATGTTTGGAAAATTTCACATGGATTCGCAACTTTAGATCTTGCAAATATAGACCTCGTTTTATACTAAAAGCGCGGGGTGATAGGGGTGGACCTTGCTTTGCCTGAAAAGTTGCAAACCCATGTAGAATTTTCTAAATATAGACGTTATATTTAGTAATTTTTTTTATTTAACTTTTTTAATAAACCGTCAGCCAAAATCTTTTAGAGATTACTCAGGGTCATGACCCTGATAACATATATCAAGGTTAACATCATCGAAGGTGCCTTCCTTTATAATGCATATTTATCAAATTTTTTGAAGCATAAATTTTTTGTTATAATTTTTTTCACTTGAAATAATTATTTTTTTTAACATAAATAGAATAAAACTAATATTTTTAATGGTATAAATTAGCAAAAGAACCAACGCAGTAATTAAAGCGCAACTTATTCGATTTATTTAATATTAATTACATTTATACAAATTGTGAACGTTTCTGTCCTTTTTTGAACTCTCTTCAGCGCGTACAAAATCGAAAAAATACATCCTAATCAAATATTCCAAGAAATCTAAAACGTTTAACTTGTCAAAACTGTTAAATCGAGTGAGGACATTAATAAGAATTCTACGAAGTCTTATTAAACTATCTTTATACAATCTGTTGATTATTGTCACTGTGTATGTCATGGTTAAGAGCTCATTTGAATAAATAATATATATATTGCGACCGTCTCTCCGTTCTCTCTCGTCTAAAGAGAGAGTGCAAGAGAGACCGCTGCGCAACTTCGCCGTGCCACTCTCCGTTCTTTCGATCGCTACTCGGTATCGTATTTTGGGCGCCAGGTACGGTCAGGCCGCACCACTCATTATCATCGCGACAACTAATTAGCGGACACGACGGCTCAGCATCGGAAGCTCGGTATCAATAGGGGGTAGAGTGTCGGGGTTCTTTCCGCAAGTCGGAATCGCAGAGAGAGAGGAAATATTGATATAAACTACAATCAGATCTAAGATAAAATAATAATAGTATATTTCCAATTAATAGTGTATATAAACCAGGCGTTGATATAATGTAATTGTCGAGCTTGGAGGAGGTCGCTGGGTTTTCTCTAATTATCTAATTATTGTTACTCTCCTCCTTTCGTAGTCCGCTCGGAATCGTAAACGCCATACATTAATCCAGCGAAATTTATTCTCAAAACTCGGTACTAAATGGCTCGATATAATCTTACAACATTGATACGATAATAAAGTGACTGTCGACTCGTTTTCGGTGCCCCTCAGAGAGGCAAAGAAGGCAAAGAGATGCTTAAACGTAATTACGCGGAAATCGACGCGAGTCCCGTGAGTTTTCCAACAATTTCTCGGTACTAAATTACTATGAGTACAATTGCTCGGTATCGCGATAATATTCTAATAACCCACGGGTCTCTGCCGAATCCGCGCTTCCGGATCGAGGAGGTGGCCTTACAATGATGCGTCGCAATTGCCGGGGGATGTGGGCCGCTGTCTCTTCGTGTTCCTAGGATACCGGCTCGCCGAACAGTGATTTCGCCTCGGGCCGGCAGGACCTCGGGAGGTACGCTGGGGAGGGGGAGACTCTGCGCGCCACCCCGGCCCGGTTGCCAGGTTTCGCGGCAGCGTTGCGCCCCGCGCCAGGCCCGGAATCGATCCTTGTATCGATCTCCGTCTGGTCGCCGACTTCCGCCGCCAAATTCGAACGTCAGCCCTCGGGAGTGACGATGTCGCAGGTCCATTCTTGGCGGTCCCGTCCACACCTCGTACGGCTGCATGAGGGTGTTCTCGACAGCCTTAATCTCCGTTCCTTCCTCTCCGAGGTCGTCCCTCCGCTGTTTGTCTGGGTCCTCTTCTCTCTAAAACAATTCAAGCTCTCCTGGCCCACCACCTCGATTCCCGACACCGAGTAAGGGCGAGCCAACGAAAAGGTCGCTGCTCACTCGTACGAAACGCAAAATTCAAAAACGCTCTCCGACGCTTCCCGGCCGGGCACGTCCGCCCTTGTGACGAGCTCAAAAAGACCACGTCACAATATATATATATATATATATATATATATATATATATATATATATAATAGGTCTATTTACCAATAGCTTAATAAGTAAAAACTTACATGGTAATTTCGATGTATTAACTTAGGAACTCAATAATTATATCATATTTTAAGAATGACCCGTGACTAGTTTTTCGATGTTTGTTAAAGGTGAAATCGATATATATTAGAAGAACTAAAAACAATTATCTTCTCGAACTAACCCGCAAATAAATAATATCAGAGGTGAATTCAGTAGATTGTATATAAATATGACCGTTAAAAAACTTAAACCGTAGGCAGTATATCTATCGGATTAACGTGTGTTTCATGTAAATCTTCAGTATCTGTTTGTAAATTTAGTCCATTATTTTGTCGTTTTATAAAAAGCATTTTATAAATTAAGCGTTTATTATAATGCGGTTTACTGTCTAAGATTTTTATATCATTCCAATTAAAATCGCGATTGAACTTATTCTATGATCTGTAATTACTGAATGTGTAGAAGTGTATTATGTTTTATATGGTTACAGTGTTCCTTGACTCTAGTTCGTAATTGTCTGCTAGTCTGACCTATATACGATGCATCGCAATTATTATATTCAATCTTATAAACAATATTGCTATGTGATGACGTGGTTAGTGGATCTTTATAAACTTTAATGAAACGATGTATTTTATTCAAGCTGCAAGACAGTTTTACATCCAGATTTCTAAGTATATTTTTAAAAACTTCAGAAATAGATAAAACGTATGGAATTGTGAAAAACTTTTTATCCATTTCCTTTGTTGTCTCAGTTCCTAATTTATTTCTCAATTTTATATTAACTTTTAATACTTTAGAACTTCCCAAAAATACATTTTTCCTAATATTAGTATTATTTTTTCTGATATTAATTTTATTTTTCATAACATTTGTTTCGTTTTTCCTATAATCAGTATTATTTCTCCTAATATTAATATTATTTTTTTACAGGTTAGATTTATTTTTTTTAATATTAGTATTTATTATTAATTAATTAAAAAAAGAGAAGTCACTGCAGTAATTCTCTGGGAATACGTAATTTTAATCATTTTAATTTTTTTTAAATTATTTTAATCTTACTTATCGCTTTAAATAAATGAAACTAATCAAAAAATGAAAAAGCGGGCTTTAAAATATGGGAATACGTTCTTTAAATGGCCCTATATTATGATATGAGTGAGAGTGAGTGAGTGAGTGCGTGCGTGCGTGCGCGCGTGCGTGGGTGTAGGGGTGCGTGTGTGTGATATGCGGGAGATACATAAGTACGGAGGTCATCAATCGGGATTGGTGGGGAGAGAGTTATTGTTAAAAGATCGTTTCATTAAGCGTGTCGATTGGTTATTACAATATATGTATATATATATATATTTTTTTTTCCTAAATCGTTATGTATAGGTGTTTGTGTGATGAGGGTTACGGGATCTTTTGAAATTTTATCGTGGATCTACGATTGTCTTAACAAGACGAGGGCAGGGACAGCTAAGGGATATCTGGACCCGGGGACATACCAAGGGATGATGGTATTCGGTGAGGTGAGGGACAAAAATTCTCGCAAGGCCTTGTGTTCTACAGGCTCTGGCTCGATGGTAAAGGTACCTTCCGATACCTGCCTTAGCCTGGGGAACTGGTCGATGAGCCAAGCTTTGAATTACTCGGGTGTGAGCTTGGCTGGGGACTCCGGTTCCTCGGAACTTTCGTCGGAGATGTCGATCACCTCTACCTCTTCAGGATGTCCCAGGTTTGCAGAGGGTGAGGGGGAGCAGAGAGGTGATCCTTCGAGGATAACCGTCGAAGGGGCAGGGGATGGAGATCTTGGGTGATCAGGGAGTTCGGAAGAGGAAAGGGGAGAGGTTCGCGGATTTTCCGCGCTTTCTGCAGGAGGACGAGGAGAAGAGCTTTGCGGGAGTTCGGAGGAGGAATTAGGGGAGAAGTAGGATGTGTGGGGGTATAGTATGCGAAAATTATGGTTAGTGTTATATTCGTTGTTAATATAAACCCAGCAGGGGATTCAATAATTACGCCGGTTTTGTTATTAGAATACTAACGTGACTATATTTCAAAGATCTAAGTCTATATCGAGAACTTATGTATTCTTCTGTCCACACGCACACATGCTTCCTGATCCAAGCCGATAAACGGAATGCTCCGGTCGGCATACGCACGTACCCGCCCGCACGTTACTTGCTTGAGCGCCACATATCGCAACCTAAGCATGGCGCTCTTATACTTGGCGCGTCTTATGAATCCGAATACATAACAGTTAGCTATCTAATAATTTATGTAATTCTTATGTTCTCTAACCTAGGTTCCTAATTTCTCCCTAAACGCCCGGTGAACCTGGGTGGAATCGATTACAGAGGCGTCCTCTGCGACTCGAGCCACTTCTTGCCTCAGCCGGCGGTTCCGGCTAAGTTTGCGCTTATATTTCGTTTTTTGTTCACGCCCTTCATTTCGTCCTTCTAATAAGATCCTGCGAATGGAAATCCGTAGATGCAGTTTTAGATATTTTTGATTTTCCCTTCCATAGGGTAAGTTCCAAAGATCGACGAATTAGAAGTTTATTACAAGAATCTTCAAATCAGAGTTCATTTCCAAAAGCGGGGATATCTCGAGATTAGATATTGCTGGTGGTGTTTGCTCTTAGATTTTCCGGATCTGTATCGGAATGTTCGGCGGTTATTAGTTATGCTCTTTTATTGACGAGACCGCCGATTTATAATTTGTTTGGCGAGGATATTCGGCATGTCTTATTTACAAGTTTTGTAGATATCAAAATATAAATATATTTATTTTTTTTTGCTCTCGGCACTTTTTGCCCTGTCTTCATGTTTTAACAATTTATAATATTTGCTAGATCTTTCGATACATCCGGCTGTGGCGGCACGTTTGCGATTTTGTCGTACGTGCCGTTCGGATTATTATTTCTTGCTATTTTTATTATCTAAAAATAAACTTCCGCTCCGGTCGTGAGAAAAAAAAGAATCGTGGAGTCCATAGGACGTAACAAATGAAAGAGCGGGCCTCAAAATATGGGAATACGTTTTTTAAATAGGCCTCAGTTCGATATAAAAATACTGCAAAATGAAATGTCAATATCTAACATAATGATTCGTATATTGAATCTTAAAATTAAATATCGCTTGAAATGACTGAAACAAATTAAAAAAATGAAAGAGATGGCTTCAAAATATGGGAATACGTTTTTGAAATGGTCCTCAGTTTGATAATAATAGTATATTAGCTAACAAGTGCGGGGATCATAAATCGGCCGAGAGTACGGAAGTTTGGCGCACGAGGCGAAGCCGAGTGTGACAATCCGCACGATCGGCCGATTTATGACCCGCACATGTTGGCTACGATATTTTGTGACCGGTGCGTGGAAAGGGAGCCCTTTCTAAAATTCCATCATGTGCGTAAAAGGCAACTTTATTTAAATATGACGTATCAATACCTAACATAATGAATCGTACATTATGTCCTGAAATTTAGAGAAACTAATTATCACATTAAATGACTGAAACTAATTAAAAAATAAACGCGCAGGCTATAAAATATGAGAATACGTTTTTGAAATGGTCCTCAGTTTGATAATAAAATATATTCCAAAATAACGTGTTAATATCTAACATAATGATTCGTACATTGGGTCCTAAAATTTGAAAAAATTGCAGCTATTATATAAAGTTTCACCTCCCTTTCTTATTTCCTTTTTTTTAATCTTCTTTTTTCTTTGATATCAATAATTTTTAGGTTTCCTCTCTTTCTCTTCTCTCTCTCTTTCTCTATTTCCTTCTCTCTGTTATTAATATTATATATATATTATATATTATTTAATATTATATATATATATGTATATTATATCATATTTTATATGTGTATATTATATTACATATAAATAAATCAAATAATTTTTAACGACCCAACTGGCATAAAAAAATATCTTTATTGTTGGTTAGATATCAAATCAAATTAAGGACGACGTTTCGACCCTTGTTTTGGGTCCTTCTCAAATCTAAAAATTACAAACAAAAAATATATATCATATTTACGAAATAATATAAATCATAGAACGACAATTTATATAATAGTCATTTAAAATATTACATCAACCGCAAAACACAAACGCTCATTAAACCGTGTATAAACAATTAAAACATATCTGATATAGATTAAAATAAAATAACATTTAAACTACATTAAAGCACATATAAATTAATTGTGTCAATACGACCTTACGACAAGATGGTAAAACGCCAACTGAACTAGACAGCCTTTATCATTCTATCATAAATAGAATTCAGATTGTCCGTGTCTTTTTGAAGGTTAATTGTGTTGTCGAATTTTTTAATATAAAACATTTCTGCTATTTCTCTTTTCTTAGTATGTTTTTTATGATGTAGAATATCCAAGGATGTTCAGTTAAAATCGTGTAAATAATCGCTCCTATGTTTGCTAACGACACTCTGATTACTAATATGCAATTTTATGTTATTTTGTTCCGGATATAATAGGGGGATTAGTGGACTGTTAATACAAGAAAATTAACAAAAAAATTAATTGGAAGAAAAATCACAGTTTACTTACATCATCATAAACAAATATGCACATATAGATAAATTTTCAAAGAATAATGAAACTCATAATAAGATTGACCAATATTAAGTATCACAAATCATTAAATATCATATGCGGAGGTAGTTAATGTTTATATAATATAAAGAATAGAAAGAAATCACTCAATAGACTTATTAAATCATATCAGCCCATATAAAGTAGAAAAAAAAAATAACTCAATATAATTATGCAATCAATTGACTTCGCAATCTTTAAAATAACTCAAGTTTCAGAAAAATGATATAATAGATTCTCAGTCCATAATAAAATACACACACACACACACATATATATATATATATATATATATATATATATATATATATATATACATACAGTAACGCTCAATAAATGTTATGAATATAATATATAAATCATAAATCACCGTCAAATGTGTAACACAGAATATCTTAATGGTATATAGAAACTCATTAAAGGCAATAAAACATAAATATCTTAAGCATCTTAGAATCATAAAAGCTCAGTACAGCAAATCAAATCTTGAGTATTGTATAAACATCTAGACTCAATAAAGAAAATCAAACAGAGCATCGTATCAACATATAAACTCAGTAAAGTAACTCAAACATAGCATCGTATCAACGTATAAACTCAGTAAAGTAACTCAAACATAGCATTGTATCAACATATAAATTCAAGAAAGTAAATCAAACATAGCATCGTATCAACATATAAACTCAATACAGTCATTCAAATATAAATATCTTGAATATCTCATAAACATCACTTGACTAAATAAAGTCTTAAGAATTCTGGCGAAGCCAGTTTTTATAATAATAACTAAACAAAGTCAAGTTATGTACACAGGGCAAAGCCCACTCTTATGTGAATCCTGGCGAGGCCAGTCTTTGTAAGAATAGCTAGAAAAAGTCAAGCTATGTACACAGGGCAAAGTCCACTCTTGTGTGAATCCTGGCGAGGCCAGTCTTTGTAAGAATAGCTAGACAAAGTCAAGCTATGTACACAGGGCGAAGCTCACTCTTGAGTGAATCCTGGCGAGGCCAGTCTTTGTAAGAATAGCTAGAAAAAGTCAAGCTATGTACACAGGGCAAAGCCCACTCTTGTGTGAATCCTGGCGAGGCCAGTCTTTATAATATTTATTACCTTGATGGAATCCTTTGAGATACAATTACCCACTTCTTTGTCTTTTAACATTTGGCGGTATTTATGGAATCTTTCCACCACACAAAATGTATACTTCCCGTCACAGGGTTTGTTGAAGGGACTCCAGGACGCCCAAACTCGGGTTTGTCCAATAGTAGACATCCAGATTAAGAATAGACTCAATGATTCGAACAGAATTCTTTTATGACGTGTTTCTCTGAAGAGAGGATCAGGACCAATGGCCGACTCGACTTGGCGGGACGAAGGAAGAAGCCAGCGCTTCAAGCGTTCATCCTCGGCACCAACGGCCTCTCGTAGCGCCTCTACTTCCGGCGCGCCACGCGTCACTCACGGAGACGATAAGGCGCGCGAATCTAGACGTCCGAGAGTCTCCCCAACATATTTCTAATTTGGTAATCTTTTCCATTCAGTTTCCCAAAATATGAGAAATCTTTTTGAAAAATTCTCCTAACACTACACTCTACAAAATCAAAAATCGGGGTACTATCAATGAAAGTTGAACTTCCCCGAAAAGTTCAACTAATTCTAGTTTCCCTTTCCATCAGGGCATTGAAAACGAGGATGTCCGGTCTTTCCGCACGATCAACATTTCTTAGAGGAAAAATTATTTGTCTACGCTTTTTCTCTCAAGTCTTTTGAATTTTCGCGTTTCCTTTTTACGGAGTTAGTTCGCGCATCATTCCTCTCCGCTTTTTGAAAATTTTGCTTTTCGAAATTTTTGAATCTTCTATTGTTACCAAAATTCTCCTTTCTTTCAAAATTTTTCCCTTAAATGATTTTGACAGTTATTGCCTTTTCAATTGCTAGATTTAAAGAGGTTATCCCTTCTAGTTGAAGGGTTCTCTTCACAAACCCGTCTGTCAAACTGGAAATAAATGGAGCGCAAGCATATTTATCACGATCCAAGAAAGAACATTCCGGATACGCAAGTCGTGATAATCTCTCAAGTTCGGTCCCAAACGAAGCGAAATCTTCCCCAAATTTCTGTTTTTTATTAGTGAAAAAAGAATAATTTTGTGTTAAATTTCCGTCCCCAAAAAGAAACTCTATATATATATATATATATATATATATATATATATAATTTTGATTTTAATTCCACAAAAGTTAGATCTCCAAAATTCTCAATATTTTTTAAAACAGTTCGCTTTTTCCCTTAAATTCGCGGCAAGAGTTATCGTTTTCATCTTATCGTCCCAATTATTTGTCATCGCGATCAAAAGAAATTGGGAGAGGAATTCCCGCAGCGGAACTTTTCCGTCGTACGTATCGGGCTTCAATTTAAAGCCCGTTTTCGCGCGAAAATCGTTGGTCGATTTAATCGCAGCTATCGCACAAGCTCCCCGAATATTTTGTGTGTCCCCGGAAGTTCTATTATTAGAAGGACTTAGCTGATTTTGCTGTGACATCCGCTGTTCAAGTTATCGCAATTGGTCGTCCTTCTCTCGAAGAGCTTCGAAGTGAGCTTGTTGTTGCTCTCGCTCAGCACGCATTTCCCGCAGTTCTCGCAACGCAGCTTGGAACATTTCCGACTCGGAGGAAGTCTCGTTGACAGGAGAACGTCCCGCTCGAGATCGCTCTCGGAGAATGACTCGTTGCCATTATGTCGCAGCTATTTCTCGTTGGTCCCTTGGAATGTCGTGGACTATCCCGGACGAGCCCCCAAAATGTTGCGCCTCCCGGACGCCTCTCGTGCGGTCACACACACACACACGCACACACGCACACGCGCACACGCACACACGCACGCACGCACACGCACGCACACACACGCACACACACACAATCACTCGCGTGCGAAATGAAATGAAGACTCGTTTGAACACAAATTAAGTTTTTAATGGGTCGATTCAGGGAAAATACAAAGAAGATAAATTGTATTTTGTAATAATTAATGAAAATCGTGTCTGCGGTCTTGTAACGTCAATCGGACTTGACAGCTAGACCAAGACTGACAGATGGCGTCGATAAACAAAAGTAAGTGGGAGATTGTTTATCAACAACTCTCTTGACGACGATCTCCCGGAAACGTTTGTTAGAGGATGAGGATGCAGATCCAAGGGCGCAGCAATATAATTAATGATTAATAATAAATATAATTAATATTATAATTAATATGATTAATAATATATAATTTTAATAATGGCTTTTTATTTTTTTGCGTAATTTCATCTTTAGGCACTTTAAAAACAGATCTTTTTACTAATACACTTTTAAATCCTGTTTTACACTTTGGTATTATACACGGTTGTGTCATGATTATTTTTATAAATAAATTTTTTTTTATAAAATTAATATTTAATTAAATATTTAATAAAAAATAAATTATTATTTAAATATATTATTATTGTTATTGTTTTTGTTGTTATTGTTATTAGAGTAAGGACAAAGCGAGCGAGTTTCAAAATAATTTAAAAATGTAAACAGGGGATGGAAAGACACGGGCAAGCCAGTCAGTCGATTCTCAGCCGTCGCCGCGATAAGACGAATTAAATACATATAATACACAGAGCACAAGCATTCCAATATTACGGCCTATCCTGAACGACAAATATCCTACCGTAATTTCAGAATTGGGATTGTGAATTCGCGACTCGCGGCAAAGATTTTACGATTTGTGATTTACGTTGAACATTGTTAGTCGCACGCGCTGCACGGAGTGTTAGTTGCAGGTGTTGCGTGACGCATAAACTTTTGAAATTTCGGACGGAGATCGAGGATCGAGAAATAATCTGAGCATATTACGGAAGAGCTGTCAATCATTTTAAAAGAAACGAATCGGAGGTATCAATTATGGACGGAAATAAACTAACGAATATGCAATTGGGAACGATTCTCAAAAACCATCAGATGTCCATTGCGGGCACGAAAGCAGAATTGATTGCAAGGATATCAGCGGCGAATCCTTCAGGTGACTGGATGTCGGAGGCGGACGAGCCGCGTGTAGAGCAGCCACGAGACGAGGAAACGATTCCTTCTGGGGAAGAGGACGTGCTGCAGGATTTTCTGGATCAGTCTGAGCGGGGTGAGCCAAACAGGACGGGCGCAATGTCGAGAACATATCCGCGTTACGAGCCGATGCATGCATACAATCAGGATGAACTCCTTTTGCGCGAATTGGAATTAATGCGGAGAGAAAAGGCCCTAATGGAGAGAGAACTCGAAATTGCTCGTCGGGAGATAGAAATGTTGAGGAGCTCCCAACGGTCGGTAGCCAGCAATAATTCAAATAACGGTAGGCCGCCTGTAAACATAAGAGCGGTAAGTGACCTTCTAAGCAAATTTAACGGAACGGATCGCGATTTTGGCGAATGGGAAAAACAAGTTTGATTATTATGCCAAACATATGAGTTTGATGACAACTCGGCTAAGATATTGATTAGTTCAAGGTTAAAAGGCCGAGCAGCCCAATGGTTTCACTCACGATTACGGAATCTCGAAATGACTCTGGACGAATTATTGGAGCAGGTGAGGACTGCTTTTGACTGTCGGCTTAGTAGGGTGGAGCGTCAAAGAAAATTCGAAGCCAGGACTTGGGGCCCGGGTGAGACCTTTGCTGATTATTATCATGAGAAACTTATTTTGGCTAATCGGGTACCGATAGATGATAACGATCTAATAGAATATTTAATTGACGGCATAGGAGACGTCTCGTTGCGGAATCAGGCGCGCATTCACCATTACGATTCGGCCGGAGCGTTGCTGGAAGTTTTTAGGAGAGTCACCATACAGCCGGAAGCGAGGGATCGTATCAAGCTTGGTGCAGGAGACAAATCGAAATCAGCGGGGAAGCATTTTAATAAATTTTCGTTGAGAGTGGCGAAGCAGCCGGACGAACAACGAGCGACGGACATCAAATGCTATAATTGTAATAGAGTAGGGTATATATCGCGAGAATGTATACGACCGAAACGTGAGAGAGGATTGTGTTATGAGTGTGGCGAGAAAGGACATGTTTATAACGACTGTCCGAAAAAAAAAAACAAACAGCAGATCACTAATATTTACGATAATCCGGCAGCGGAAACAAACTTTAGACGAAACGTTATGTTTGAAATAAAAGGATCGAATTTTCGACAGATGTTATGTTTAGATACGTTGTTAGATACAGGGAGTCCGGTTAGTTTTGTTAAAGAGAGATTTATTGGTAATGCGAATATTGATCCGATTAACGAATTCGATCATAGATATTGTGGGATTAATAATTCCAAGTTGACCATTGTGGGAAAAATTACGGCCCGTATAACGTTAGGCAATGATTGTGCAGAGGATGTGACGGTTTTAATTGTACCCGAAAATACTATGATTACGTCAGCTGTTTTAGGTCGCGATGTGTTGCGCAGATTTGAGTTAGTTTTAGCAAAGACGGAAGTAGCGGACACGACGCAGGAAATTATGAATATTAATTTTTCGGAGGCGCATGACAATCCTGTTGATTGTTTAGATATAAATGCGGAGACATCATACGATGTTCAAAATAAATTTAAGCGATTGTTTATCGAGAATTATGTCAAACCACAGCGACCAAAAGAACCTAAAGTCCAAGCAGAATTAAAATTGACACTTAAAGATTTTCAACCGTTTCATTGTACACCGCGTAGAATATCGTATAGCGAGAGAGATCAATTGCAATGCATTTTCGATCGCTTACTTGAGAAAAATTATATTAGGCCGAGTAATTCCGAATATGCGTCGCCGATAGTTTTAACGAGAAAGAAAAACGAGGAAGTACGGATGATACGTGGATTTCAGAATCTTAAATAAAGCATTGGCACGTGATAATTATCCACTTCCAGTGATCGAAGATCAGTTAGAAGTTCTAAATGGCAAAAAATATTTTAGTTTAATAGATTTGAAAGATGGATTCTATCATGTTAGCGTATCGGCGGATTCTGTTAAGTACACGTTGTTTGTTACACCGTTAGGTCAATTTGAATGGTTAAAAATGCCATTCGGTCTGAAGACGGCACTATCTACTTTTCAGCGATTTATAAATAATACGCTAGCTGCTTTCATTAGAGCAGGAGATATTGTAGTTTATATGGACGATGTACTCGTTGCCACCGCCACATTAGATCATTATTTGTAAGTACTAGAGCATTTGTTTAAAGCAATGGTCGACAACGTCTTGGAAATAAGGTTCGATAAATGTAAATCCTTATACACCGAAATTGGATATCTCGGCTATTTAGTTAGCAAAGACGGCATTAAGCCTACAACAAACGGAATCAATAGTGTTACTTTCTTTTCAGTACCTAAAACTAAGCGCGAGTTACAGCGTTTTCTTGGATTGTGTTCATATTTTAGAAAGTTCATTCCAGACTATTCGGTAATTTTGAAGCCGTTGTATGATCTGATAAAAGAAAGTGCTGCGTTTAAATTTGGTGAGGCCGAACTCAAAGTTTTTGAAATGTTAAAGAATAAGCTTAGTACAGCACCGATATTAGCCATTTATAATCCGAAAGACGAAACCGAATTGCATTGTGACGCGAGCTCTGTGGGTTACGGTGCGGTTCTAATGCAGCGAAAATTGGATCGCAAGTTTTACCCGGTATTCTATTTTTCGAAGCGAACGACCGAGACGGAATCCAAATATCATAGTTACGAATTAGACTCTTGCAATAATTTATGCACTAAAACGCTTTCGAATCTAAATCGCAAAATGTTAAATTTAAAATTGTTACCGACTGTAATTCCCTCGTTATGACTCTAAAGAAAAAGAATATCAATCCTAGAATTGCTAGATGGGCATTAGAATTGCTAAATTACGACTATGAATTAGAGCATAGGTCCGGAACGCGTATGAAACATGTCGACGCGCTTAGCCGAACGGTGGGAATTGTGGAAGATAATTCTTTCGAATGGAATCTTACGCTTAGTCAGGGACGGGACGCGAAAATTGTAGACGCGAGAAATTAATTGGAACAGTCCGAAAGTAAATTCTTCAAATTGCGTAATGGACTAGTGTATAGAAAAAAAGATGATAAGCTATTATTTTATAATAAGAATATTTTTAAGTCAACTTCAATTTTTAAACCACAATCTACACTTCATTCCTCTCGACTAAAGAGCCAAACGCGATGTTATTGCGACAAATTAAGATAAGAAAATTTGGAAACTAAGGAATTTGAATCCTATGGTTAGGATCTCAGAAATTTCCCTTGTTCCTTCTCTTAACATCCCGTGTAAAGAAATAGACGAGAAAAATATTGGTCCGAAAGTCGGTTGAATCGGGAATCGAACCCGAGACCTTCCGCTTGCTGGGCGACTGCTCTTCCATTTCTATTATTTTATGTTCTAGAAATTATGGAAAAAAATGTAATTTTTAAATATCATGATGAAATGGGGCATCTTGGAGTAGAGAAAACTAGTTAAGCTGTTTTGCAGAACTATTGGTTTCCAAAATTGCGAGAAAAGGTCGAGAATCATATTAAGAACTGTTTAAAATGTATTGCTTATATGCCCAAGACCGGAAAGACTGAGGGATTTTTGAATATGATTCCTAAGGGTAATATTCCATTCGCTACTTTGCATGTCGATCATTTGGGACCGATAGACAAACATTCCGTAAAGCGACATATTCTAGTTGTCGTCGACTCCTTCACGAAATTTGTAAAATTGTACGCTGTTAAAACGACTGCTAGCAAGGAAGCTATATAATAGTTTAAAACAATATTTCCAAAATTATAGCCGCCCTTTAGTAGTAGTGACAGATCGAGGAACGTGTTTTACTTCGAACGAATTTTTAATATTTTTACGAGAAAATAATATAAAGCATGTTAAGGTAGCTACAGGTTCGCCACAAGTCAATGGACAAGTGGAACGCGTTAATCGAGTATTGATTCCGATGTTAGGAAAATTGTCTAACGATGCGGCCGGAAAATTCTGGTATAAAACTTTGTCCGAAATAGAGTATGCGTTGAACAATTCTGTTAGCAAAACCACTGGGTATACTCCAAGTCAGCTGTTGTTTGGCGTTGACCAGCGTGGAAAATCTATCAATAATCTTAAGGAATATTTACACTGTGCTGACGATACCGAACGGATAGATATTGCTAAAATAAGAAATGACGCCGCCGATAAAACTCGCAAGTCTCAGATGTATAACAAAGCTCACGGTGATAAAAGACGAAAAGTTGCACCGAACTATAAGATTGACGATTTAGTTATGATAAGAAACTTTGACAGTAGCACGGGAGCGTCGAAAAAATTAATACCCACTTTTAAAGGCCCTTATCGCGTTGAACGTGTGTTTCGCAACAATCGTTATTTAATTACGGATATTAGCGGATTTCAGAATAATCAACGACCATATCGCGGGGTATGGGAGGCGTGTAATATACGACCTTGGTTACGCAACAACTAGGAAATTATTTTGTATATTTATACGGTTATTTTGATTTTATTTTATCCTTGTAATATATGTCGGTTTTTGTACTGTTGCGTTAGCCGCGGACGGCCTAATAGTCAGAATGGCCGAACTGTAAGGACAAAGCGAGCGAGTTTCAAAATAATTCAAAAATGTAAACAGGCGATGGAAAGACACGGGCAAGCCAGTCAGTCGATCCTCAGCCGTCGCCGCGATAAGACGAATTAAATACATATAATACACAGAGCACAAGCATTCCAATATTACGGCCTATCTTGAACGACAAATACCCTACATTAGTTCTTATATTATTAATTAAGATTAAATTACGGCTCTGTAATATATTAAATATAAATCTAAATCGTAAGAAAGGCGTAAAGAGCCATACGCGGATGGTACATTTCCAACGAAACTAAGTTTTCGTTGGAAATAAACCGTGCACAAGGTACGTATTATTCTCGGTGTACTACCAAGACTTAAAATTTGAAATAATCTCATACTTGAGATTTAATTTCAAAAACCCCTAACTCCCCTACAGAAATAAATAAATATCTTATATTATTATTTTAATATTTTATCAATTATTTAAATATTATTTTTTTAATATTTAAAATGAACCACTACCATATAATTACTACCATGAACTGCGATCATGCAAAAACAAATGCAAAAACATTTTTTACATGTTGCGCTCTTAGCGGCCGTTGTCATTAAGCGATGCACCCCCCTCTACTAGAGTTTCCAGACCTGTATGTACGACCGTGGTGTGAATATACCTTAACACTTAATATCTAAACGCACACAATCTTCATATACGTTCGAGATGATCAATTACATTCAGAATAATACGATAACAATGCAATCGCGATTAGCGACCAACTTAAGCATATCTTATATATTATTGTCTGTTTATTACAGCATTAACATGAACAAATATTTTTTCAATATTATACTACATAACTGTTATTACTATTATATTACATTCTAGATTAATTTAGTGTTTTTTTTTAAATTAAATTAATACTCTTATTTTAAGAGCATGTATAACGTACAATACTTATATATGTATAGATAACAGTTTTAACATTTGAACTTGTTTCTTATTAATATGTAACAATTTTTTTATTGTACATAATGAATGACATTATTGGAGATAATGTATCCTCAGAATAATTATATGTATGTATATAGGAATGTTGAATTATTTATTCCCATAAAGCATTCTTCATCACATTATCAAACAAATATAAAAAAAAATAAATTTCAAAAGTTTTTTTGTAATTATTTTAAATATATTTACAATTAATATAAAATTTATTAGAGCAATTACTATTTTCATTGTAAATTTAACACATGTAAATCATTTTTATTGAAAGATTTCTGTATATACATGATTTTTAATTAATTCATTTTGTCTTTCTTTTCCTAAGTAAATTTTTAATGATTCCCAGGATCTAACTCGCGAAAATGCAACATAAAGTTGTCCATAACTGAAAATATCTTTTCTTAAATTAATTGCAATTTTGTTAAATGTTTGTTCTTGTGATTTATTTATTGTCATAGTGAAAACTATTTTAACCGGGAATTGTCTTCTTTTAAATACAAATGGATAAATATTTTTACAATATAAAATGCGATGTAAAAAGACTATCTCTCCTTTTTTATCACCAGTCAGAATTTTACATTTTAACAAATTATTTCCTAATTCTAAGATTAACAACCTTGTTTCATTACATAAGCCTTCACTGATGTTTAGATTTCTAATTAGCATAATAACAGTGTATTTTCTTAATCGAAGTTCATGAGGTAAAAGACTCGGTGGATTTAAAGTATTCAAATACTCTGGTAAAATAACTTCATTATTATCATGATTATCGTTAGTAGTTTCAGTGGTATCTATATTTGCATATATTTTTTCTGTTGATTCATCAAGTAAATTTACAATTTCTTTGTTTATTTCGTTTACATCAACATTTTGTGCAGAAAGTATAGCACGTTTTGCTGCAAGTTTATATAGATTGTGTTTAATTATTTCTTTCTATGTATCTTTTACTGTATTCGCATTTAAATCTGCTATATATCTCAATGGAACTTGAACATTATTAGACTGATCATTTAAGGTACCATTACCCAAATCTAATAAAAAGTTAGCAAATTCATGTTCATATGGTAACGTACGCATATTTTCTGTCAATGGAAAGATTTTGAAATGTTGCTATATTGTGATAATTTTATTGATAAATTTACAGTTTCAGAACGTGTAGTATTTTGTTTTACTGGCAATAATTGTCTGAAATCCCCACCAAGAATAACAATCTTACCACAGAATGGTATTGTTTGAGATGCTAAGTAAAATTTTAGTAAATTCTAGAACTTTCGATCAACGTCAATAATAAAAGTCACGGTCTTTTTTGTATGTTTGTCCCGGTAAATAACTGTCATAAATTAAACCCGTCATCACAAAACATTCTTTTCATACAAACAATTAGCGGTATCTCAACCGTTTTCGCCGGATACTTGTCGCGTTAAAAGCATGCGCAAAATTGCCACGCGGCCTCAATCACCAATTAGAAATAGCGAGCGACCGCGCGCGCATGGCAAAACGCGAATTCGTTGCGCATCTTAGCGAAGCGGCCAATAATGAGCTGTACCCTCGAGTCACCTTCGAGCACAATTTAAATTGCTCACCATAATTGACGCTTCCCGAAAAAGTGGGTTTTCTTCGGAAACCCATAAAAGAGAGCTCGCACCCGAAATTCGCGCCTTATCGCTTTCCGCAGTGACCGCATAACGCAAACCGCATATTATTTGATTCGCAAAAATCTCGTTGACGACCGCCGCTTATTCCGCACTTTGTTCTCGATTACATTTTCACTGAAATAATTAACTGTTATAATAAGTCTTGTTCAAGTATTTGTAATTAAGTGTGTATTGAAATTAAACTTTTTTTGATACAAAAGAAAGGGTGACTTATCCTGTTGTATCGCGCGATCCTCTCTTACGCAGCGCGTTCGCGAACAGGTATATTATTTTGCATTAAATCTTGCAAGAGGCGATCCATCATTTCAAGAGCATATCACGGTGCCATTGGTGCTTTGTCTCAAATAAAAACGTTTGTTTTTTTCAAACAATCAGCTTCTTTTGATTGAATTTTTATATTTGATGTTGTGTCAGCAAAAAGAGGTACAGGCAAATCTAAAGTTTTATGTACTGTTTTACCATTTGGCAGTAACGTTGCAGCAATACCAGTAAAAGCTATTGTACTAACAACTTTGCCTTGAGTTTTGAGTAAATAATATAATGTCCTGTAAATGAAAGTTTTCCCTGAACCTCCTGGGCCATCAATATATAAACATTTTATCGATCGACTATCGTCTTTTTCCAAAAGAGTTAAAACATAGTCAACAGTACTTTTTTGCTTATAATTTAACTGACTGTACTGTTGCTGACCTAGTAAAGCTTCTCTTTGCAATTGTTTCATATCTTCTTCCTCATATTCTGTCGTTATTTGTTCCATTTCTGGAAATTGTGAAAGTTCCCAATCTTCTTTGCGAAGTAATCGATCGATTTGAACATAAGCTTGTCTTATTCCAGTGATTTGTCCAAATTTTTGTATATAATCTTCAGACATTGCAACTTGAAATTCATCCCACAATTCTTTTGGATGCACTGGTTGGCAATGTATTAGTATTCGAATAAAAAGTAGCCTAAGACGTTTTGGCATCCAGACAGAAACATTCAATAAAAAGATACGCAAGTGAAATAATTCGATTTTAGTTGGACTAACTGAGTACATGCGTCCGATACAGTTGAATTTACACTGACGTTTTTCCCAACGATTACCTTGTTTGCCGTCAAAAATTACCTTTTTGAACGTATAATGTAAAGGTATATGTGTATACAAGTACTGACGTGTATCAACATCTTGTTTATTTAAATCAAAATAGTTACCATTAACATTGTTAGACGTTCTAAAACAGATTGTACATTTTGTTCATTTAAATAATTAGAGATAATTATATTTTGTATGTTTGGCAAATGTGCAGGTAGACGAATAATAGCATGACTTCTCTTGCAATGCTTTACCTGCAATGCGCCAACAAGCTTCAACTGGTCTTACATAACGTGCTTCGATAAAATCCTTGATTTCATCATGAACAATCTCTATATCATTTACATTTTCTCTTATGACTACAGTTGCTGCATCATGACCTTTATAAATATATATTGCGACGTTAATTCGCACTTCGAGCACGCCGAGCCCGAAGGGCTTCCCCGAGGGGGAAAACGCCGAATTGCAATCGGGTGACCGGCACCCGATTGGTGGTATCAGATAGAGATGCTGAGTATTGCGGTATCTTTAGATAACTTAACGGTAACGGAGAAACGACAAAATGTACTAATCCTCGATATTTGGGCACCAGACGCGATTCCGCGCGCCACGGTATCAAAATTCTACACAGAAAGACGTAATTTTGCCAGCTACGTTCTGCTCAGTATTTGGCAGAGGGGCGCGGTTTATAGATGTTAATTTTTATAGAGTCTGGAGAGGAGGGTTGATTAAATAGAACACAGAGGTTGGGTTAATAAAATATTTAACAATGTATTTGATGATACCTGGACAATTACAGGATTACATATATAAAAAAATTTGGATTGACAATACGTATTAGATAATTACGGAGCGGTCTGATCGAAGAGTTAACTGTTACAATAGATAAAGACAGAAATTAGATCGAATAACGTACGAACGATGACATAACGCGGAACGTGAGAACGGTACTTTATAGTTTCATCCCTAGGGACAATTCCCCTAGGCCTCACCGACTTTTCATATAAGGCCGATATTTTATAACTATTCTGTGCATACAAAGATTCCATAAAATTTTGCAAAGATAATCCGAATATTATATTCACGCGTGCGGATAAAGGTAATGCCACTGTTGCAATGGAAAAATCATATTACACTAATAAAATGGAGAACTTATTAAAAAATGCTAACACATACACTATCATTACTAAAAATCCGTGTAAAAAAATAGAAAATGAATTGAACAACTTATTGAAGAAATAGCTGAAAGAAGAGTATATCTCTAAAAATGAATTTTATAAATTACGCTCTAGCGATTCTCTCCTACTAAAAGCGTACGGATTACCTAAAATCCTTTAAGTAAACTATCCATTCAGAATTATAGTTTCTTCGGTGGACACGTCTTTATACTCGTTAGCTTTTTTTTTGCAAAATATTCTACGAACTAGCCTCCCTAAAGCTAAAAGTTATATTAATAACAGTTTTGACTTGTACAGCATGTTATCTGGAAAAAAGATTGATAACGATACGATGTTCTCTTTAGATGTCGTTTCTTTATTCACGAACGTACCTCTAGATCTTGCGGTCAACAGTATTAATGATAAATGGGAACATATTGAAAAAAATACTAGAATACCAAAAAGTGAGTTTATACTACGCATAAAATTCATTTTGACATACACTTATTTTACATTTAATGACACAATTTATAAACAGACTTTTGGGACCCCGATGGGGTTTCCATTATCATTAATCATAGCTGATTTGGTCATGCAGGATCTGGAGGACACGGTTTTTAAGTCGTTAAATTTAAAATGCACGTTTTATTTCCGTTACGTAGACGATATATAATACTGACCACTTCTACGACCAATATAAGTCGGATAGTTAGTAGCTTTAACAATTATCATGACAGACTAAAATTTACAATAGAACAGAAGGTTAACCGCAGCTTGAATTTCTTAGATCTATCAATAAAAATTATGAACAATACAATATATATAGATTGGTACCAAAAAGAAACCTTCTCAGGAAGAACTCTATCATTTTTTCCTAATCATCCACAATGTCACAAAATTGGAATAATTTATAACTTATTAGATAGATGTTTGCTATTATCACATCCACAATTTTTTAATAAAAACTTAGAGATAGTTATTAACATACTTATAAGCAACGGTTACCCCCTGGATTTTATTTTTAACAAAATCAATCATCGAATAGGATACCTCATTGCTAAAAAAAGCATTACGGAAAGACAAACAAACATAGAAAGAACAGAAAATACAATAAAAGAATTAGAAACAAAAAAAACTATTTGTTATTCCATATATAAATAGGATCTCTGAAATGATTGTCTCCTCGATAAAAAATACAGAACTTTTAGTAGGATATAGATGCCTTAATAAACTTGATAAAATTATTAAAACACAAAAAGATAAAATTAAACATTCTTGCAATTCTAATGTAGTTTACAAGATTAATTGCAATAATTGTAATGCATCTTATGTGGGCCATACGAAGAGACAATTACAGACGAGATTGAAAGAACACAAAAATAATATCAAGTTGGATTCGATGAGACACTCGGTAATTTCTGAACATATTAAAGAAGAACACCATACATTCAATTGGGATAATGTATTGATTATGGATAAGGAAATTAATTATCATAAAAGACTCATCTCAGAAATGTTACACATTAAAGAACAAAAAAATGGACTAAATTTAAATAAAGACACTGAGCTTCTTAGCGTGTCCTATTATGATATTTTAGACAAATTAGCAAAAATAAAACAATAATAAGACAAATAGGACATCAACAGTTTAGGCACATCTATCCGATATTATATAAACACACATAATTTGCGATTAAATATAGTTCAAAATGAGGTGTCTTGTTAGACTGTTGGTTTTATTTATTTATAATAATTTCAATTTAAAAAAAAAAATTGTGTTAAACTGTGAGAAGAGGCGACACAAAGTAAACATAATAAATTTATGTAAGGTCTTTTATCTATTAGTAGACATGTGTTAATCGTTATTTATTGTTAATCACAGCGCCTATGGATATTAAGAATTTCTCGCTTAAAAACGAAGAAATAATTTACGAGATCCAACATCATAAGATCACATTATGGCGAATACTTTTATAAATTAAATATGACAAATTGTAACACGCATAAATTTGTAATAATTCTCGATTCGAATTAATGGACTATTAGTAAGTTTAAGAATAGGATGATCTATTTTTTTGTAAAAGTTATAAATTACGTAACACTGTTATACTGAGGAAGACCGCGTGCGGTTGAAACGTTTATGGAAGGTTTTTTTTGTACTTTAATATATTGTTTATGAAATAAATTTTAATTGGATACAACATCTTAAATATTGCTCGATAAGTTGGCCTTTTTTGAATACATTTAATCGTTTTTTATATCAAAAACTCTAGAGCAAATATCAAGTCTACCAGCAAGTTGTTGACCAAGAAGCAAATTTTCTTTAATTTTAAGTCAATTTGGATTATATGTCATTGTAATAAAAACATCTGAGTTGCCATATTTGCGAACAATAGCCATCGCATCTTAATAATTTTTATATTTCGAGATGAACCAATAAATGTCGATGGAAGAATCATCATTCATCCAATATGAGTTTTAGCATTACTTGCTACATTTTTTAAATAATTAATCAATCCTTTATGCTGTTATAGTCCGAATGACTATAACTATATTATATTAAATATAGTTTTAATAATAAATTAGTAAAAATGATAATCCTTAAGAGTCGCCAGTAATAAATAATGAAAATCTCTCCTCCAATTTTAAAGTCGACCAGACTGGCAATAATTTATTTTAAATAATTAGTTTAATTTACAACGTTTCGGCTGTCATTGCAGCCCTTTTCAAGTAATCTATAAACAATTATATACATATAAATATAATCTTAATGCGCTTAATCATACAAATAATTATAAATTTACAAAAATATATATGTTTACATACCAGATTAATACAATAAATCATATTTACAGCAAACCCCCGACAAAATTCACCATTGTTTTGATGAACAATGTATAACTGACAGAAGTAAGCCCGAAATAAATAGATGTTGACTGTTAGTAGAAAACTTAGTCATTACGCGTTGAGGAAATATAAAACCAAAGTACTGTGTCTTTCGCAATTTTTAAACCGTCAATACAAAGTCAAATAAATAGATAAATAAATAAATAAATAAATAAATATGTAACATATGACAATATAATATATTAAATAGCTTTAAGAACGCGATCATAAATCCCACTGAAATTCTCCGTATCTTTTTGTAAATTAATGCTTTTTCTTTGGTTTTTTATATAGAACATTTCTGCTATTTCTCTTTTTCTCGTTTGTTTTTCTTGATGCAGAATCACAGGAGAATCCCAACGGAACTCATGATCGTTACAAGTCCGATGCAAACTAACAACTGAGTGTGATGTCGTGTCTTTTTTAATGTTATTTTTATGTTCCTTAATACGTGTTTCTAAATGTCGCTTTGTTTGTCCAATATATGTAGAGTCGCAATTCGCGCATTCGATCTTATAGACGACATCGGTTCTTTTTAAGTTATCAATACTATCTTTTCCTCTTTTTATCAAAGTGTCTAATTTTTTTGGAACGGTATATACTACACCGATTCCATTTTTGTTTATGCAACGAGTAATATTTTCGCTCAAATCTCTAATATACGGCAACACTATAACATTTCGTGTATCAAATTTATCTCGATTAGACGCACCAAAATTACCGCCAAATTTAATCGCCCTAAGTTTCCTGTTAACAATTTTGTTTATGACTGTTAACGGGTAACAATTGTTACGAAGAATTCGTTTGACTAAGATGATGTTTTTCTCGTGAAACATAGGGTCAGCGAGTAAAATAGCCCTGTCCACGAGACTTGTGATCACACTAATTTTATAACGCATCGGATGGTTCGAAAGAAAATTTATATAACGGCCTGAAAACGTAGGCTTACGGAACCAGTCAGTCGTCAATTTGCCATTAACTCGCATAACGCTTGTGTCTAAAAAACTTAAGGAACAATTGTTCTCCAATTCAAACGTAAACTTTAGTCGAGTGTGAAAACTATTAAAAATCGTAAGCATATCCTCCACTTTACATTTCGGAATAATTGAAAAAATGTCATCAACATATCTGAAATAACAAAAGGGCTCAAAATCCAATTGACGCAAACAATATGATTCCAAATCGTCCATCACCATATCAGACAAAATTGGAGACAAAGGAGACCCCATAGGCGAACCGAAAACCTGCTCGTAAAATTTTCCATCGAAAACAAAACTAGTCGAGCGTATGACCGTGTCAATAGCATGTAAAAACTGTGCAAGGCCTGCGTTTTCAGGCCGTTATATAAATTTTCTTTCGAACCATCCGATGCGTTATAAAATTAGTGTGATCACAAGTCTCGTGGACAGGGCTATTTTACTCGCTGACCCTATGTTTCACGAGAAAAACATCATCTTAGTCAAACGAATTCTTCGTAACAATTGTTACCCGTTAACAGTCATAAACAAAATTGTTAACAGGAAACTTAGGGCGATTAAATTTGGCGGTAATTTTGGTGCGTCTAATCGAGATAAATTTGATACACGAAATGTTATAGTGTTGCCGTATATTAGAGATTTGAGCGAAAATATTACTCGTTGCATAAACAAAAATGGAATCGGTGTAGTATATACCGTTCCAAAAAAATTAGACACTTTGATAAAAAGAGGAAAAGATAGTATTGATAACTTAAAAAGAACCGATGTCGTCTATAAGATCGAATGCGCGAATTGCGACTCTACATATATTGGACAAACAAAGCGACATTTAGAAACACGTATTAAGGAACATAAAAATAACATTAAAAAAGACACGACATCACACTCAGTTGTTAGTTTGCATCGGACTTGTAACGATCATGAGTTCCGTTGGGATTCTCCTGTGATTCTGCATCAAGAAAAACAAACGAGAAAAAGAGAAATAGCAGAAATGTTCTATATAAAAAACCAAAGAAAAAGCATTAATTTACAAAAAGATACGGAGAATTTCAGTGGGATTTATGATCGCGTTCTTGAAGCTATTTAATATATTATATTGTCATATGTTACATATTTATTTATTTATTTATTTATTTATCTATTTATTTGACTTTGTATTGACGGTTTAAAAATTGCGAAAGACACAGTACTTTGGTTTTATATTTCCTCAACGCGTAATGACTAAGTTTTCTACTAACAGTCAACATCTATTTATTTCGGGCTTACTTCTGTCAGTTATACATTGTTCATCAAAACAATGGTGAATTTTGTCGGGGGTTTGCTGTAAATATGATTTATTGTATTAATCTGGTATGTAAACATATATATTTTTGTAAATTTATAATTATTTGTATGATTAAGCGCATTAAGATTATATTTATATGTATATAATTGTTTATAGATTACTTGAAAAGGGCTGCAATGACAGCCGAAACGTTGTAAATTAAACTAATTATTTAAAATAAATTATTGCCAGTCTGGTCGACTTTAAAATTGGAGGAGAGATTTTCAATAAATTAGTAAGTCGGCTATTATACAATCATTTGAGAAACGTTCTCACGCTCTCGCGAAGCGCTTATCGCGAAAAGACGCAAACGCGATGAAATATAAGCGTTACACCGAAAACCGCGGATCGCAAGCGAAGAATCAACCTGCTTCGCTTGCACCTAGATAAAAGCGTGTGAATAAAAATTAGCCAATGAAAGAGCTTCTCTACATCTTCCCCCGAAAGATGTAGAAAAGGGCAGGAGTTTACCGCGAACGGAGAGCGAGGCGATGAAGTCAGTCGCTAACGAAAATCCAAAAAGTCAAGTCACTAATTAGAACCTAACTACGAGTCGAAGACAAGCCGCAGAATACAAACTATCACCTGTAATCTAACTGCCGAGTGCGGGCATACTTAACTAACCACCCAGGTGGGATTAGACATAATTAAACCAACTCGAGAAATAAGTGAAATAAAAGATTTATTCAGATAAACACGTGACTTAGTTAAAGTGGAAACACCCGCCGATCCTAGGATCCTCATCCTTCAGTCGACTGAGACCCTAAAATTTTCTGTGCCTTCCCGGAGGCACAACAATGCGTTTCCACTTTCAACTGTTTTTGATTTTCTTTGCACCAATTAAGTCTGTCTTTTTTTTACATAGTTGTCAACAAGCCATTGTTGAAATAGTCATTTACCTATTAAAAAAATATTGACATCACATATAGCCATTCGATATTGAACATACATCTAGTCACACGTTTTCCGTTGGTTTGTTTAATATCATTGCGCCAACCTTGTGTACCGAAATCGAGAATGATCCAGTCAAAAAAAATTTATTGAATTAATTGTTCGAAGTTGTCTCTATTGGCTTGGATACATAATGCCAACCTATCTTGGAAATGTCTTACTGTCTTAAGTAACATATCGCGCGTTATTCTTCTGCAAACTTCTCGTATTCTTTCTATCATATTTTCTCTCGTTGTGGGCGTTTGCTCGTACACGACATTTTTCAGATATCCCCATAAAAAAAAGTCGGGCGACGTTAGATCAGGAGATCGTGGAGGCCACGCGACGGGTGCATCTCGTTCAATCTATCTCCCATTATACGTTTTATTCAAGTAATCTCTCACACATCTTGTATAGTGAGGTGGCGCGCCATCGAGTTGTATCCATAACTTCTGGCGTGTTTGCAGGTTAACGTTTTCAAATAATTGTGGTAAGTCATCTTTAAAAAACGCCAAAAAGTTTTCCCCGTTGACATTTTCGTCAAAGAAATAGAGACCAATCAAATACCCATTTACAATCCCGCACCAAACATTGACACTCCAACGATTCTGATTATCTATTGGTCTATGCCAATGGAGATCTGACCAATAATGACAATTATGCCTATTTAGTTCACCATTATTTTTAAATGTCGACTTATCAGAGAACATGACAAAATTGAAAAAATTTGGTTCAGCTCTGATCATTTGTTGTGCCCATTGACAAAATTGGATACGCAATTGCATATCTCTTTGACTCAGAGCTTGTGTCATAGTTATGTGATAGGGATGGTATTTAAGTTTCTTTATAATCTTCCTAATTGTTGATCTTGGAATACCTAGTTCCCTTGCCAAAATCCGCTGACTTACATGAGGATTAAGATAAATTTCTGCCAGGAGCGTGACCACACGATTGTCGTTTTCATCATACACATGATCTTTCCTTTTACGTTTGAGATGACCTTCACGAGCTCTTCATTCGAGGTTTCGGATTAAAGCAGGATTGGGGTGTCCTTCCCTCTCAGGATACCGATCTCGGTAAACTCGCGAAGCTTCGTGATAATTTAAATAACATTCTCCAAGAATGAGAATAATGTCAATGATCTCCGAGGGTGAATAGTCTGACATTATTTTTTCCGTAGTTGCAAAATTCTTGAGCGATAATGAAGGGATACAATTGATAATTTGTATACAAATTTTTCCTTTAGTAAGTATAGTAACCATTTGTGCATTATTATCGTATCCTTATATGTCCCTGTAAGATTATTACGATCTGCTGATCTGACGTCACCCGACTTTTTCTTAAGGGAATATCTGAAAAATGTCGCGTACGAGCAAACGCTTACAAGAGAGAAAATATGATAGAAAGGATACGAGAAGCTTGCAGAAGGATAACGCACGATATGTTACTTAAGACAGTAAGACATTTCCAAGATAGGTTGGCATTATGTATCCAAGCCAATGGAGACAACTTCGAACAATTGATTCGATAAATTTTTTTTGACTGGATCATCCTCGATTTTGCCTTCGGTCGCAGGATTCTTCTTGATCTTACTTTAGTTGACAGAACCATCAACGATCTTGCTTTGACTGGCTGGATCATGTTCATATCTTGCTTTGACTGGCTGGATTGTGTCCAGATCTTGCCTTGACCGGCTGGATCCGTGTTGGTATCTTGCCTTGATTGGCTGGCTCGTGTTCGTATTTTGCCTTGACTGGCTGGATCCTGTCCAGATCTTGCCTTGACCGGCTGGATCCGTGTTGGTATCTTGCCTTGATTGGCTGGCTCGTGTTCGTATTTTGCCTTGACTGGCTGGATCCTGTCCAGATCTTGCCTTGACCGGCTGGATCCGTGTTGGTATCTTGCCTTGACTGGCTGGATCGTGTCCAGATCTTGCCTTAACTGGCTGGATCCGTGTTCGCATCTTGCCTTGACTAGCTGGATCGTGTTTGTATTTTGCCTTGACTGGCTGGATCGTGTCCGGATCTTGCGTTGACTGGCTGGGTCGTGTCCGGATCTTACCTTGACTGGCTGGATCCGTGTTGGTATCTTGCCTTAACTGGCTGGATCGTGTCCAGATCTTGCCTTGACTGGCTGGATCGTGTCCGTATATTACTTTGACTGGCTGGATCCGTGTTCGTATCTTGCCTTGACTGGCTGAATCGTGTTCGTATCTTGCCTTAGCTGGCTGGATCCGTGTTCGCATCTTGCTTTGACTAGTTGGATCGTGTTTGTATTTTGCCTTGACTGGCTGGATCGTGTCCGGATCTTGCCTTGACTGGCTGGGTCGTGTTCGGATCTTACCTTGACTGGCTGGATCCGTGTTCGTATCTTGCTTTGACTGGCTGGATCGTGTCCAGATCTTGCCTTGACTGGCTGGATCGTGTCTGGATCTTATTTTGACTGGCTGGATCCGTGTTCGTATCTTGCCTTGACTGGCTGAATCGTGTTCGTATCTTGCCTTTATTGGATGGATCGTGTCCAGATCTTGCCTTGACTGGCTGGATCCGTGTTCGTATTTTGCATTGACTGGCTGGATTGTGTCCAGATCTTGCCTTGACCGGCTGGATGGTGTCCAGATCTTGCCTTAACTGGCTGGATCCGTGTTCGCATCTTGCCTTGACTAGCTGGATCGTGTTTGTATTTTGCCTTGACTGGCTGGATCGTGTCCGGATCTTGTGCATCACGAAAGCTTACGGTCTCCCTAAAATTCACAAACAGAACATTCCCTTTAAAATTATTGTATCATCTATTAATACGGCTCTTTATAATATAGCTACATATATTCACAATGTATTGTCACAAAGCCTTCCTCCACCAAAAAGCCATATAAATAATAGTTTTGAATTGTGCAGGATAACTATTTTACGTAACAATGGTTACCCTTTAGAATTTATTTTCTCCACTATTAATCAAAGAATTAAGTATCTTATTACTTCCAAACTAAATATCTTGACTAATGACAATAATATTACTAAGGTTCCTGAAATAGCTGGAGATAATGAAAAAAAGAATTTCTTTGTTATTCCTTATGTGAATAGCATTTCTGACAAAATCGCATCATCTATCAAAAAAAACAGAAATGACTATAGGTTATCGTTGTCCTAATAAACTCAATCGTTTTATCAAGGTTCATAAAGATAAAAATCAATTTTCAACTAATTCCAATGTTATTTATAAGATCTCATGTCACGATTGCGATGCGACATATGTTGGCCAAACCAAAAGACAACTTAAAACGAGAGTTAAAGAACATGTAAATAATATAAAGTTAGATTCGTCAAAGCACTCGGTCATCTCGGAACATATTCTTAATTACCAACACTCATTTAATTGGGAAGACATAAAAATTTTAGATTCCGAATCTAATTTTCAGAAGAGAAATGTTTCTGAAATGATTCATATAAAGGAACAAAAAAACGGTCTAAACTTGAAAAAAGATACCGATATGCTTGACGAGTCATATTTTGACATTCTAGAAGAATTGTCTTATAAATAAATAGTAATAATAATAGGAGTCACGGTTTGAATTTGACACATCATATTGTGACTCTGTATAATGAACACATTGACTTGGTGGAATCTTGACTACTCATCAATTTAAGTAAGCAATTCTAATCATAATCAAGATCTTTCACATAAAAAATAACTTATTAATATAAATTAATATACCAAAAAAATAAAAATATACTTAGACAAACACGGTGAAATACACTACAATGATGAACTTACTCGGAAATATGCTTGATGATGGGGACTAACTTTTTGATGCTGGATAACATCTAATTGTTTCAATTCTCATATCAAGCGGTTCTGACGATATTTTCAACTAATAATGTTCAAAAGGATTGATGACGTGGAATGGACTGTCAACTTGTTCTACTAACAACAGTGAGCTCGTTTACATGTTTTTTGACATAATTAAAAAGTTTACCATCTCAGTTAAAAAATGGTTAGCCGATTAGAAACAATATCTATTTTAATAAATGATATAAGCGTAACCCAATTTAAATTTATTGACTCATCAAACCAAATGTTCATTAAAAAATAGACTCTAATGCGTAATATGTCATAATTTTACTTAAAAGAATTTTTTTATTGTTTTTTATATTTACTGAAGAAGGCTGAGGTAACAGCCGAAACGTTTATTTTTTATTATCATTGTATTTACTAAGAAATAAATTAATTATGTGTTGACATTACATCTCTCACTAATTTAATATGCTCGTTATAGTTGGCCCTGTCTTTCTAAATTTTAATTTTAAGTTATAGGTTTAAGTTATAGGTTAAGGATGGATTGTAAATGGACGCATAAAGATTTGGGACCGCTCCTTTAAACAAGAAAAAAAGCGCCTTGTAATCTGCAATTGGAGCAACAATAAACGTATCTAATCTATTAAATTTTTCTTTATTTCACTGAAATTAGAGTTCAGTTTCACCTAAAACCGCTCCAATCCTAGCGAGAACCATTTTTCGTGTATTCGGACTTTCGTGGTATCCAGGCCTTTTTTAGAAATCAGTCTTTTTACCATCGGCTACTTGACATATAGAAAAGAAGTGAACATTCGAGAAGCTTCGAGACGAGGATTCGAGGAAAGAGAATTACGTTATACGCTCGAGTCAAATTCAAATTCCCGCGAAGACATTTACAATATATTTTTTACATTACAGTGAAATAACAGGTTATGTCAGTTCAATTTTTCAAATTAAATCAACGGAAAAAAATGGTAAAAAAATACATCTTTTTAATTTTATTATGAGCAACGGTGAAATTACCATTCAAATCACAGGTTGGAACAATTTAGCCTTTAAATATACTGATTTAATAACTAAAACAGAACAGGTAAATCATTTATATATATGATTGTATTATATAATTTGTAAACACTACTGAAAATCTGTTTAATTTTTTAAATTAATTATAAATACATAAAATCTATACAATTTAATCGTTAATTCATTTAATTACAAGGTCTTACAGTCATCTGAATAAATTAACTAAATAAAATAAATAATATAAAATAAAATAAAATAAAATAGAATCACAATGTCAAACGTTTCGACCTATACTTAAAACAGATAGTCTTTCGTCAACCAATGAGGAATATAGTTTGATGGATTGCCGGTTTAATACTTAACAGAACAACAGAATTTCGGTATTCATGCATTTTGGAAGGATTTTTTGGATTTTTAATCAAGTTATTTCTGTTTATATATTGTTTCACTTTATGGTGTAATTTTTATATTTTATTAGCTGTTTTGATGTAATGCATCATTTGCTCACAAATATCGATTTTTTATTTATTAATTACTGAAGAGAACTAAGTATAGGTCGAAACGTTTGACATTGCGGTTCTATTTTATTTTATTCTATTTTATTCTATTTTAATTTATTTTATTTTATTTTATATTATTTATTTTATTTAGTTAATTTATTTAGATTACTGTAAGACCTTGTAATTAGATGAATTAACGATTAAATTGTACGTAATAGATTACGATGTAATAGATTTTACGTATTTATAATTAATTTGGTGTTCGTTTTCTAGCTTTATTATGTGTGTTTCTTTTGCGTTTTGTACTACACGAGCTTAGTTAGGTTTGTATATTTTTAGTTTTTATAATTTTTATTTACTTATACTGTTTAATTTTATCATTATTATTAATAATAAATATAATTAATATTAATGGGAAAATATTTAAACGACCAACTGGCTATTATTAATGGTGTTAATTTATTTGTACAGCAACGTTTCGATCCTGAATTGGGTTCTCTTCAGGCTAATAAATACAAAGAAAATTACAAATTATATAATACAATCATATAAAGAACTCAAATAAATGATATGCGGAGAACAAAGGCAAAAAATATATAATAAAAAATATAAAAAATTATCAAAGTTAATAAACAAAAAGTAACCTGATGTTAAACGTCAATGTTAATTAATACATATTAAACAACGAGATAGTAGGTACTTGTTACGTAACATAACCGTTAACCACGTACATAAACGTGATGTTAACAATGTTCACCATGAAGCGATACAAAACGAATGAAACCTCGTTCTTCACTTTACATGTGCACTTCAACATGATTTAACATTAACTGATAGTGATCAGAAATGCTAAATTCGAGCAAGGTGATAAAAACAATTACAATACATCTCATAAAAATAGTATAAATAAAATAAAAAGAAATAATACAAAAACAGCAAAAAGAAGACAAACAAGTCAAAGATATTAAAAAGCGTTACTAATAGTGTTGTAAATCGAATTAAGATTATCCGTGTCCTTTTGCAAATTAATAGAGTCGCTCTGTTTTTTAATAAAAATCATTTCACAGATTTCTCTTTTTCTGGTATTACATTCATTATGCAAAATGGACACAGACTCCTAATTAAAATCGTGATTGCAAGTAATTCTATGATTGCTGATCACTAAATAATTACTTTCATGCTTTTTAATATTGTTGCGATGCTCTTTAATACGCGTTTCCAAATGGCGTTTAGTTTGACCAATGTAACATGCCGAGCAATCCTTGTAATCAATTTTATAAATGACGTTCGTTCTTTTGTTGGGTAAAAGTTTGTTTTTTCCTTTTTTTATTATGCTATTGAACCTGTTAGGAACCGTATATAAAATATCAAAACTATGATTATTGAGCACATGACGAACTTCCCCACTTAATCCTTTGACGTATGGAAAAATTACAAATTTAGAAACGTCAATTTGATTTCTATTTTTTGTTATATGTTTATCCTTAATTGAATCCATATATTTCATTCTTTTTTTTAATAACTGGATTAAACATATGTGACGGATAACAATTATTTGAAAGAATTTGTTTAACTAATGAAATGTTATTTTGATGAAATTATTATCCGATAATAAGATATGGCCTCTCTGTAAGACTTAAAATCGTACTAACTTTATATTTATGAGGGTGGCTAGAGAAATAATTAGTATATTTACCAGAGAAAGTTGTCTTTCGGTGCCAGTTCGTTATTAACTTATTGTTTTGTCTAATAATCATAGTGTCCAAAAAATTTATAGAGCCATTGGATTTTAGTTCACAGGTAAATTTTAATCGAGTGTGAAAATTATTAAAACAATTTAAAGTGTTGTTTAAATGATTTTTCGGGACAATTGCAAAAATATCATCGATATATCTACAAAACGTGGAAAATTTAAAAGGTAAATTACCTAAATAATGGGTCTCAAGATCCTCCATAACAATGTTCGCATGAATCGGAGACAGAGGTGACCCCATTGGCATGCCAAATATCTGCTCGTAAAATTCATCGTTAAATTTAAAACTTGTCGAGTTCATGACGAACTCTAACGCGTGTAAAAATTGGTCAAGGAAAAAATTTGTGTTCACCGAAATATCATTCCAGCTATTTCTAATGCCTAAAATAACTAGTGATTTCGGAATATTAGCGAGGTAACGTCCAAAGACATTAAAAGTTCGTCATTATTGATATTAATATTTTTTTATGTCTTTTGCAAAAGACCAACCATCACTAACATGCGTCATCGGTTTTTTGATTGAATGTGTTAAAATGTCAAGTAAAAAGACCGCCAAATTGTACGTAGGACTGTCAATAAATGAAACGATCAAACGTAATGAAAAGTTTTCTTTATGAACTTTAGGTAGTCCATAACATTTAGGTAAATTACCATTGTTACAAATTAATCGTTTAAGGTCAATCTCATCTATAATATCATTAGCACGCCAAGAACGAACTAAACAATTTACATCATTTGTTAACTTTTTCAAAGGATCTTTTTTAAGTTTTTTATATGTGGACGTGTCAGCAAGTAAATTCGTTATCCTCTCTGTATAATCACTCTTATTGATAATCACCATAATTTGATCTTTATCCGCTTTTGTGATCAAAAGATCTTGATTTTCTTTTAGGAAACATTTGCATTGCTGATATTGTGAAAGTATCATGTTCATATAATTCAAATGTTTCCTATTACACAGAAATTTATTAATCGAATTTACAAACGCTGTTTGCGCGTACGCTCGACTGCTGACGTCGAACGCTCACGCGCGAAGCTACGGATCGTGACAATCGGGTTGTAAATCCGATTGCCGGACTCCGTCTCGTGCATAGGTTGCAAAGGAAAATTCAGAATGGACTGTATCTTAAGGAGGGTGAACGCGCTCCGATTGGTGCGCGGAAGAAGTAACGGTTTAAGCCGCGTGCCGAATCGAGAAACAGAGTAATTAACTATGTGAACAGATTACACAAAACAATCCATTTATTAGCTAAACTCAATTTGTCCGGGAATCACAATATACATATACGCAGCTTGACTTTGAGAGTCTACATGAAATCTCTGTTTCTTAGAAACCAAAATATTCACCGCGAAAACACGTACGACGTGTTTACTAAGCAGTCCGAAGTGTGTAACTGTATGGTATCTAGCATGTGTTGCATGGATACCACCGAGATAATGTTTGTTGAAGGACAAGTGCTGTTTACGATAAACACGCTCGAAATTCATGTATCGAATCTATCGAAATCTCACGCTAAGATTTCGTACACGTTGCCGTTTGCGGCGAATGCGATATTAAGTCGCGAACCGAATTGTCTCACTTAACATGAATAGTCACTGATCACATAAAGCGTTACAGTGTATTGAGCACCACGGGCTCGAAGGAATAAAAGAAAAAAAAACAAACACAATCACGACATCACGTATCAGTCCCAGTTGAATTATCACGTGCTCTTTGCGTGCCAAGCGACCACGTGCGAGCCACGTGTATCGAACAAGTAATTTGAATTAACGCAAATGTTACGCTCGTTTAAATGATCGGATTTTGGCACTTTGATATCTCATCGTTGCGCGAATTTTGTTCCCACAAAATCACTGAATATGGAGCCGTCGATAATGTCTTGAGCGCGACTTCTATGTCGCGTGAATAACGGCGCACCTTGTTGCTACCGTTAACTAATGAACGTCAAAGTGAACGTATTTCACATCTCACATATGTCACTGATTCACAGCAAGATATCATTCTAATTGCCTTTTATTAATCGCACGAGTTACGAACAACTAACATCGCGACGGGAGGAACCACATGTAACTATTCGAGAAGTCGTGCCGAGAGAGAGTACGCACATGCTCGATGATGGATCAATTCTCTCCCGCCGATCGATTCGCTAATCGACCGCTTGAAGCGCGGCGTGTATGTTCAGTACGTGCTGCCCCGTGCCGGATTAAATCAATAATTATAAAAGTTCGAAATTATCGAACTGTTTCCTCATTAAAATTCTTGATCTGGGGTCACCTTAATTCTGAACAAACGTGTTCCTTGCAGTGTCCCTCGATTCTTTGCGACTTTATATATGTTACTTTCGAAGCCTTTAATATGCTCAATTACAATAAAGGCGCTGTCATTATTATTTAGAACATTAATGGAGACTGAATTTCTCTCTCGATTTTATTAACGTTTTTGTGATAAATAATAGAGCAGCATATTATAATTATAAAGAATTATTATATGGTTAAATAAAATGACTTTTTTTAACATTTATTATAATAATAAAAAAAAAAAATAAATAAATAATAATTAAAAAATAGGCAGGAGGGATAAGGGAGACGATAAAAGAGATAAGGAGAGAATGGAAGGAAGAGATAATACAGGAAATGAGGGAGATAAGAAGAGAGATTAGAGAAGAGATTAAGGAGGGAATAAGAGGACAGGAAGAAATAAGAGAGGAGGTAAGAGGGTTAAAGAAGGAAATGGAGGAGAGGGAGAAGAGGTGGGGGAGGGAAATGGAGGAGTTTATGGAGAGGATTAAGGAGATGGGGAAAAAAATGGAAGAATCAGAGATGGGAAAGAAGGAGGGGAGAGGAAAAGAGGAGAAGGGAGAGGAGATTAAGGGGATGGAAGATAGGATTAATAAGATGGAATGGAAATGGGAGAGAAAAGAAAGGGAAGAAAAGAGAAGGAATGTTATAATTAAAGGAGTTAAGGGAGGAGAAGGGGGAGGGGTGAAAGGGGAGGTAGAGAGTTTATTAAAGGAGATAGGGGTAGGGGGGCAAGTAGACGAAGTGAGGAGAATAGGGGAAGAGAGAAGGGACGGGACAAGTACAGTATTAGTAAGGGTGGGCGATATGGGAGTTAAAAGGGAAATAATGGAAAAAAAGAAGATTAAGAGGAAGGGGGGAGAGGATTGAGGAAGATCTAACGTGGAAGGAAAGAAGGATGATGTGGAGATTAGGAGAGGGGAAGAGAGAGAGGGAAGGAGAGCATGGGTAAGGTATGGGAGAATTTGGATGAAGGGTAAATGGTGGAGGTGGGACGAGATGAAAGAGGAAATAAAGGAAGAGGGAGCAGGGGATGAGAGGAGGGAAGAGACCAGAGGGGGAAAAATAGAAGGAAAGGAGATGGAGACAACACAGGAGACGGGAAAGGAGGGGAAGGAAAGAATGGGAAAAGAGGGGTGAAAAAGAGAAAGGGAGAGGTAAAGAGATAGGAAGAGGTAGGGAAGAAGGAAAGGAGGAAGGAGGAGGGGAGGAAGGATGGAAGGTGGCATATTGGAATGTAGCGAGTCTAAAAAATAAGGACGCGTATTTCTGGGAAACAATAGGGGAATAGGAAGTAATGTTTTTTCTAGAGACATGGGTGGATGAAAAAGGATGGGAAAAATTAAAAGGGAGGATTTAAGTGGGAGGTGCAATATGCGAAGAGGAAGAGTAGGAAAGGAAGAGCAATGGGTGGAATTATAATGGAGGTGAAAAAAGGGATAAGAATAGAAGGAAAGGGTAGAACGGATAAAGGGGGAATGTTGGAGGTGATGATAGAAAGAGGGGGGGAGAGATGGAGGAGGTTGGTGGGAGTGTACATTAACGGAGATTTGGAGGAAAAACTAGAGGAGATGAACGAGTGGATGGAGAAGGAGGGAGACAAGGTCAGAACGGTAATAGGGGGGGATTTTAATGCAAGAACGGAAAATTTAGGGGGAGGAGTAGTGATGGGGGAGGATGAGGGAGGAGAGGGAAAGGGGAGAAAATCAAAAGATACAAAGGTAAATGGGGAAGGGAGAAGGATGGTGAAAGTTGGAGGAGAGGGGGTGGGCGATAATGAATGGAGGAGTAGGAGGAGATGAGGAAGGGGGGTTGACGTATATGGGGCCAAAGGGGAGGTCGGTAATTGATTACGTAATAGGGAATGAGGAAGTAAGGGAGGAAATTGCGAAGTTAGAGATAGGAGAAAGGGTAGACTCGGACCACATGCCAATGGTAATATGGATCAGGGGGAAAGGAGGAGGAGGGGAATGAAAAGGGATAAAGAGGAAAAGGAGATGGAGCTGGACGAAGGAGGGGAAGGAGAAATTTAGAAAGAGGATAGGGGAAATATGGGAGAAGCAGAGGGACGAACAAGAAGAGGAAGGGGTGGAGGGGGAGTGGGAGGAGAAGAAAAGGAAGATACAGGAAGTGCTAGACAAGGAGAAAGAGGGGGAAGGAAAGGAGAAGAGAAAGAAAAAGAGGGTGGTTTGACAGGGAGTGTAGAAGAGAGAAGGGGGAGGTGGCAAAGGAACTGAAAAGATGGAAGAGGATAGGGGGAAAGGAGGAGAATACAGAAAAAGAAAAAGGAGTACAAGAGATTATGTAGAAAGAAGAATGAGGAGGAGAATGTAGAGTGGACGAGGAAGGCAATGGAAGCGAGGACGGAGGGGCAGGTATGGGAGGTGGTTAGGAGGGAAAGGGGGAAAAGTAAAGGAGGAATAGGAGGAGGGATTGAGATAGAAGAGTGGAACAGATATTTTAGGGAGCTATTAGGGGGGGGGGGTAGAGTCGAGAGTAGTAATGGGAGGAAATAGGATGGAGAAGGGGAGGGAAGAAGACCAGATAGAAAAGAGAGAAATTAGGAGGGCGATAGGTAGGATAAAGGAAAGAAAAGCGGTGGGGGTGGATGGGATACCGGGAAAAGTGTGGAAATATGGAGGGGAGGGAATAGAGAAGTGGGTATGGGAGATATGCAATAGGATATGGAAGGGGAAGGGTGGATTGGGGAGTGGAGTGAGGGGCTGGTGGTGCCAATTTTGAAGAGGGGAGAGGGAAGGGAAGTTTCAGAGTATAGGGGGGTAACGTTGACACCGTCATTATACAAAGTGTATGCGTCGGTGTTAGCGGAGAGATTGATAGGAGAGGTGGAGGAAGGAGGGATGTTACCACCGAATCAAACTGGGTTCAGAAAAGGGATGGGAACGGTGGATAATATCTATGTTCTGAATTATTTGATAAACAGGCAAATAAGTAAGAAAAAAAGACAAATGGTGCTATTTTTTGTGGACCTGAGAGCGGCGTTTGATTTGGTGGACAGGGTGAAGTTGATGACAGCGTTAAGAGGGAGGGGGATGAAGGAAGAGACGGTGAGATGTGAGGAAGTGTTAGGAGAAATAGGATTCAGGGTTAGAATAGAGGAAGAGGTGGGGGAGAAGTTCTGGACGGGGAGGGGGGTGAGACAGGGATGCCCTCTGAGTCCTCTTCTCTTTAATATGTTGATGGCGGACATGGAGGAGGAGATTGAGGTAAGGGAGATGGGGAGGAGTGAGGCTAGGGAAGGGCAAGGTCTACACGTTAGCGTACGCGGATGACGTGGTATTGATGGCAGAGGATGAGGGGGGATGAGATGCATGATGGAAAGATTAGGGAGATATCTGGAGGGAAAGGGACTAGAATTGAATGAGAGGAAGTCGAAGGTGATGAGGTGCAAGAAAGGTGGAGGGAGGTTAAAAAAGGCTAGCTGGGTCTGGAAAGGAAAAAAATTAGAGGAGGTTAAGGAGTATAAGTATCTAGGATATATAATACAAAGGAATGGGAGGCAAGAAGGACAGATAAGGGACAGGATAAAGAGAGGGGCAGTAGCTATGGGACAAGTATGGGGGATAGGTAAGAGGAGATTTGGGGGAGGAGGATGTGGCTATTTGATGCATTAGTGTGAACGGTTTTAGGATATGGGGTGGAGATATGGGGGTGGGAAGAGAGAGAGGGGTTGAAAAGGATACAAGAAAGGTATTTGAGATGGATGTTAGGAGTGGATTGGGGAACGCCTGGATATATGGTAAGGGAGGAGCTGCAGAGGGAGAAGATAAGGACAAGGATGAGAAGAAGGGCGTGGGGGTATGAGAAGAGACTAGAGGAGGGTAAGGGAGGGTGGCTGGCGAAAGTATGTTTGGGGGAGATCAAAGAAAGGGCAAAGAAAGGAGGGGAATTGTCAGATTGGGAGAGGGAAAGGAGGGATTTCTTTGAGGGTAAGGGGATGGAATTAAGGGAGATAGAGGAAAGAAGAGAAAAAGGGGAGTTCAGATAGGAAGAAGTTGAGGACTGGGAAAGGAAGGAGCAGAGGGAAGAGAGGATAGAAAAAATGGAAAAGTCGGAATACAATAGATGGTACAAGCAGGTGAAAGGGGAGGGAATACCGGGCTATCTGAAGAAGGGGTGGACGGAAGACAGATGGAGGAGAATAGCAAGGTATAGATTGGGGAATGGGATGAGGGGAAATAGATATTGGGAAAAGAGGAGGATAGGAAGTGCAGAATGTGTGGGAGAGGGTTGGAAACGTGGGAGCATGTGTGGGAGGAATGCATGGAATGGGGAAGGGAAGAGAGATGGCAGGAAATGGTGAAGGAGGTGTTAGGAGAGGAGGGAGAAGGAGAAACGTGGCTAAAAAGGTTAGAGAAAGCAAGAGGGGAGGGGGAAGGATGAGAAAGGAGGATAGGGGGAAGAGAGAGGGTAAGAGATGAGGGAAGAGAGAGAGGGAGAGGGTGTGTGAGAGAAGGGAGAGAGAGGGAGAGAGAGAGGGAGAGAGAGAGAGAGAGAGAGGGAGAGAGAGGGAACGAGTGAAAGAAGTGAGAAAGGGTAACAGTAACCGGAAGCGGAGGTCCCACTTAGGTTAAAGAGTACTTAAGATTGCGAAAATAGTATATAAGAAAACGTAGGATAAGAAAGGTTAGGGTAAAAGGGTCGTGTGTGTGGAAGAGCAGGCAGGAAGTAGGTAGGGTGGAAAGGCGAGAAAAGGCATGGTAGACGGCGAAGCAAGCGGCGTGGCGATTTTTATGTCTATATATATGATTATATATATGATTATATAGATATAATTGATTAAATTAATTAGATTTAAGTTGTAGGATTAAGTTATAGGTTAAGGTTGGAATGTAAATAAAGGTATAAAGGTTTGGGACCGCTCCTTTAAACAAGAAAAAAAGCGCCTTGTAATCTCTGATTGGAGCAGCAATAAACATATCTATCTATCTATAATAATTAAAATAAATTATTTAATTATAAATTTTTACTTTGCAAAAGATGGTACTGCAAAAGATGGTACCCAAAATCTTTTTGAAGAAAGAATGTCTACATAACGCGTTTCTTCTATATGAATTGTTAATTCGAAATTGTACAACAATCATATCTGTTGGCATTTATAAATACCACAACAAATATTTTAAATTTTATTGAAAATATTTTAATTGAAATGTGTTATTAGTTGAGTTGCTCAATATCAAAACTTTATACGTTTAGTACATCAAATAAAACGTATGTATCAGACAAAGACTCGGGAGCCAAGTACAATGAACATAAAATAAAGTTACCAACCGTAACAAAAAGAACACGAAACACAAAAAGTACATAGATTGGAAATTTAGAACTAAAACATAAGGTCCGCCATCTGGCTTATTTATAGAGTAACGATACTTCTAACAAGCTCTTTTACTTTTAAATAAACAAATTACATGTTAATTAACTTTAAACAATGTTTAAATCTAGGGCCAGGAAGTGCCTTGGTTAAAATGTCTGCTAGTTGTTCTTCCGTTTTGAGATATTTGAAATTGATTATCCCTCTCTCCTGCATATCTCGAACAAAATGATAGCGGACATCAATGTGCTTTGTCCTTTGATGATTCTCTGGATTTTGCACGAGTTTTAAAGTTCCCTAGTTATCACAGTTTATTTGAATTGCATCTTTATCTTGATTTAAATCAAGTAGTAGTTGCCTAAGCCACAGAGACTGTTTTGTGACTTTGGCTAAAGAAATATACTCAGCCTCAGTAGTTGACAAGGCTATAATTCGTTGTAGTTTTGAACTCCAAGAGACTGCTCCGCCATTCAATAGGAAGATATAACCTAAAGTTGATTTTCTCGTTTCCTGGTCTCCTGCGTAGTCGGAATCACAGAATCCCTCCAGTTTGTTAGTCCCATTTCCATAGTATGTTATTCCAAGATCTGAAGTACTCTTCAGATATCTAAAAAGATGTGTAACAGTTGTCCAGTGAGTATGATCATAAAAATCCATAAATTGATTTAATTTTCCAACCGAATAAGCTATATCTGGACGGCTTCCAATCATTAAGTAAATCAAACTCCGAACTGTCTCTTTATATGGGTAATTTTGCTTATATGGGCCCTTATATGAGTGTAGCTCGTTCTTTACAATTTTCCATGTCGAACTTTTTTAATAGTTTCTCTACGTAGATTTTTTGATGTATCTTTAGGGTATTGTTGAGAATATCTCGTTTAATCTGAAGTCCTATAAAATAATTTGCTTCTTCTATCGTGATTTCAAAGTTCTCTTTTATATATTTTAGAATTTCATTCATTGTGTCTTCAGAATTACTGCAGAGAACTCCATCATCTACATAGATTCCAAGTATGACAATAACTCCATCAGTCCTCATGAAGTAGACGCATTGGTCAGAGGTTACACGTTTCAAGCCAAAATCTTCTAGAAACTTATTTAGTTTCTTATTCCAAGTTCTTGAAGCTTGTTTTAGGCCATAAAGACCCTTTTTCAGTCTACAAACTTGATTTGTGCCATCATTAATGCATGTAAAACCTTCAGGCTGTTTTAGGTACAATTCTTCTTCTAGTTTGCCGTACAAAAATGCAGTTTTAACATCAAGATGAACTATGTTCAGATTGTACCAAGTTGCAAGAGATAGAATAACTCTGATAGAGTCCATTTTTATTACAGGAGCAAAAGTTTCTCTGTAATCTATGCCAGCCTTTTGATTAAAGCTTTTTGCAACTAGTCTAGCTTTATATTTTGGTGTACCATTTGGACGCTCTTTTATAGAATACACTTATTTGCATTGTATTGGAACTCTGTTTTGAGGTAATTTTGTAATCTCCCAAGTTTTATTGCGTAGTAGACTTTTATACTCTTCCTCCATAGCAGCAATCCAACGTCTTGAATCCTCTGATTTAATAGCTTTAGTATAATCTTGTGGTGTTGACGTAATCAAAAAACAATGTTCCTCATATTTTTTTTAATTTTTTAACTTCGAACGATCGCGTAGATTTTTTTCAACTCTTTCATATGTTTTGTTTTTTGAGCCTGTTGGTCGTCCAGGAGTGCATGTATGATTATCATCATTTTCATTTTCATCTGAATCTTCCTCTTTTTTTCCTTGATGATTATCTATAGGTTGTTTAACTGGAGATTCAGGACCAGGAATCTGACTTTTATCACTTATATCCAATGATATATTTGCAGTATTACTCAGCTCCAATGTGTCATCAAATTTAACATCTCTACAGATATCAACACATCTCTCTTCATCCCAGATTCGGAAATTCTTATCCGTGTCAGTATAGCCAACTAATCTATCTCTTTTTGATTTAGGCTCCCATTTTTTTCTCAACTGCTTCGGAATAAGAGTATAGTAATTAGTTCCAAAAACTCGCAAATGTTTTATTGAAGGTTTTTTACCAAACCATTTCTCATATGGGGTTTTATTTTATCCATTTGTAGGAACTCGATTTAGAATATAGACGGTGGTATTTATCGCTTCTGCCCACAATTCCTTCGGTAATTCTTTTGCATAGAGCATACATCTTGCATGGTCAACCAGAGTCCTATTTTCTCTCTCAGTCCGACCGTTCTGCTGTGGATTATATGGTGCGCTTATTTGATGCTTTATCCCATGTTGCAAAAAGAAATGTTTGACTCCATTGTTGACAAATTCAGTTCCTCTATTACTAAAAAAAGGTTTTCATTACCTTACCAGTCTCGGACCGTTGATCAGCTACGAATTGTTTTAGTTTTTCAAGGACTTGATGTTTTGATCGTATGAAGTAGACCTTGATATATCCACTTGCTTCATCCTTCATTTCCAAGTAGTATCAAGACCTACTTAATGACTCGACTTCCATCTTACCACATAGATCAGCATGGATTACAGCTCTAATTTCTTCACTTTTAGATGATCTAGATTTATAGGATTGTTTTTGCATTTTTCCCATAGCACATCCATCACAAAAATAGTTTTCTTTTAAATCTAATTTTTGCAGACCTTCAACTATCTTTAATTTCGCCATCTTTTCAATTGTCTTTGGAAATATATGTGCTAGGCGTTCATGCCACAGTTTCAAACTATCTATGGCAATGTGAGCTGCTTTGCTCTTAACTCTTATTTTTAAACTGTATAAATTATTAAAACCACGAACTTTAATTAGGATAACTTGGCTTTTGTCATATACTTTGAGTACTTTACCTTTTAATTCAACTGTGAATCCTCGCTCAGTGAGTACTCCTAGACTAATCAAGCCTTCCTCACATAAATTCGGTACCCATAATACGTTTAATATTTCTCGTTGATTCCAGTTTATTTCATTAAATAGCTCAGCGACAACTGTTCCACGTCCTTTAGCCACCATTTTTGAACCATCTCCTACAGTTACATTTATAGCGTGATTAAATAAAATCATATTTACGAATGAATTCTTATCTCTGGTCATGTGACTCGAGCATCCTAAATCGCCTTTCCATGAATCGACACAGCATCCATCTTCTTCTTGTACTAAAAGTCCCTTTTGTTGACTTGCGTTGGTTTGTCCAGAAGATTTTGACTTGCAATTGATTCTCAAATGACCTTGTTTTCCACATTTTCAGCACGTACGTTTTTCTTTATCATTACAATTCTTTTTTTGATTTTGCTTCTTCGCTTCAGAAAACTTAGTTACTAAGGCTTCTCCTACATCATTAGAATTACCATTATTCTTTACATCCTGCTCAATTACTTGTAATTGTGCCTGTATATTACTTAAAGTTAACACAGTTTCTGCAGCAGCTGCAATGCGATATGACTGCCTGAAAAAATCATACTCCTTTGGTAGATCATTTATTATTTTTGCAATAAGTGCGGCTTCAGTAATCTTTTCTCCTATAGACTTCAAGTTCTGCTTAATTATAGAAAGGCCAGAAAAATAACTTGAAATAGTCATACCTTGATCAAAGCGATATTGATGAAACTCTTGGTTCGCTAAATATTTATTTGTTTCTGTGTTCTGTTTGCGTAGACTTATAATTGTATCCCACATTTGTTTTGAAGTTGTACAGAATCGTATTGCAACCTGATGATCAGCATCCAGACTCGATGATATAATTAAACGTGATTTGGCATCACCTTTTTTCCATGTACTTACTTCGTTGGCATTTGAGTTGTCGGGTAGAAGAGCTGGACAAATTGTAGATCCATCAACAATGTCTAAGACCTCAATCGATTCTAATGCTGCTTTTATATCAAATTTCCATCTTTGATAGTTTTCCTTTGTCAATGTTGGCAGGTTATACAGCATTTTATCTGCCATTGTCTCGCTCTTTGTCTCGTCCTTACAGATCACACTTATAACCTTTATAATCTGTCAGAATTCAATTAAAGCAAATATCTCAACTATAGTATAGCAAATATCACTTATTGCCTCGTCCTGGGCCCATAACCTGTTATTAGTTGAGTTGCTCAATATCAAAACTTTATTATAGAATACGTTTAGTTCATCAAATAAAACGTGTGTATCAGACAAAGACTTGGGAGCCAAGTACAATGAACATAAAAGAAAATTACCAATTGTGACAAAAAGAACACGAAACAAAAAAGTACATAAATTGGAAACTTAGAACTAAAACATAAGGTCCGCCATCTGGTTTATTTATAGAGTAACTTTACTTCTAACAAAATGCATAATGCCAGAACAAAAAATGGTTCAGTAATAGGTAATTTGATATTTTGATCTTAAGAGAATGTCAATTTAAATTTTAGTTTAATTTTTTTATTATCGCGTCAGAGTCGAATTTTTATTTTTTAAATATAAGCAGCACTTGATAAAACTTAAACAAAATTCCAATTTTAAGATAAAAATTTAATTGATGATATAAATTAATTATTAAAATATTTTAATTTATTTACAGAAATGATTCATTAGTGAAAATGATTTTTGAAAAAACATCAAGCAATTTTTACATCAGAGCAATTACCGATGGTTACTATAAACTATCTGTTTTGGTAACAATTGATAGAGATTTTGAGGGTGATATCACTTATGGCTCGCAAATTAAAGTGACAGGTAGAATGCGAATATCTGATAATAAACCACCATATCTTTCGGTTTCTTTAATAAAAAATGTAAAATTACTTGATGGTGAAAAAATGTCTTTTTTTTGGAAACCTTGAATGGATATCATTCTATCCCATAAATTTAGATTTATTACTTATTGTAAACATTCTTGTTGTTATGTACTTATTGTTCAACTAATTCATACTGTGTATAAACTTTATTCAATGAAAAAATTATTTTATAACTTGCGCTACGTTCTTTTATAAAAATATGTAAATATAAATTGTTTAAAAAAAATATATATATTATATTTTTATGTAAAACTTTAATATGTATTTATAATTGAAAAATAAAAGCAGTTATAATCCAATATCAGTTAGTTTCTTACATTATCATTTATTAAAAACAAATTTTTTTTATTGTAGCAATAAAAACATTTTCGATATAGACATAAACATCGACATAGCGTACTAAAATACGGCTATTTTTTTTTTAGAATAAATAGCGCAGTCCATGCTCTATGTCAATGTATAATTCACTTCTATGCAAGATTGTGTGAATATATCTTAACAGTTAATATCTGAACGCACGCAATCTTCATATACGTTCGAGATGACCAATCACATTCAGAATAACACGATAACAATGCAATCGCGATTAGCGACCAATTTAAGCATTTCACACTAATTTTCTTTTTGGATTTTCTTTTTAGACTAGCACGCAGCGCGCGCTTTCCTCGATAACCTATTTATATAAAAGTACAATATTTATGTTGATATCTTAGAATTTACAAAAGTTAATACTGCAGACTTTTGTCAAGATATTCAAAATTTTATTAAAAAATGGACCTTTTCATAGATTATCACCAAATTCAAAACCAATCATATATAATAGTCTATTCATGTAAAAAAAATGTATTCCAGTATATTAAAATTTATGAAAGTTAGAGTAACAACATTTTTTAAAAAATTAAAATGTTAGATTTATTTTTCCTACTATTAGTATTTAATATTAATTAATTAAAAAAAGAGGTCATTGCAATAATTTTCTGGGAATACGTAATTTAATTTTAATTATTATTTCAATTTTTTTAAAATTATTATTTTAATCTTACTTATTAGCTTTAAATGAATGAAACTAATTAAAAAAATGAAAAAGCGGGCTTTAAAATATGGGAATACGTCCTTTAAATGGTCCTCAGATTGATAATATAAAATATTTAAATATATCAATACCTAACATAATGATTCACATACTGGGTACTATAATTTGGAAAAATTAATCATCGCTTTAAATGACTAAAATTAATTAAAAAATGAAAGAGCGGGATTCAAAATATGGGAATACGTCCTTAAAATTGTCTTCATTTTGATTATAAAAAATATTGAGAAATGTGTCAATATATCTAACATATTGATTCGTACACATTGAGGCATAAAAGTTGGAAAAAATTAATTATCGTTTTATATGACAAACTAATTAATAAATGAAAGAGCTGGCCTCAAAATATGGAAATACGTTTTTTAAATAGGCCTCAGGTCAATAATAAAAAAATATTAAAATATGACGTGTCAATGCCTAACATATAATGATTTGTACATTGAATCCTAAAATTAAATATTGCTTGAAATGACTGAAACAAATTAAAAAATGAAAGAGCTGGCTTCAAAATATGGGAATACGTCGTTTAAATAGTCCTCAGTTTGATGATAATAAAAAATATACTGCAAAATGAAATGTCAATACCTAACATAATGATTCGTACATTGAATCCTAAAATTAATTATCGCTTTAAATGACTGAAACAAATTATAAAATGAAAAAGAGGGCTTCAAAATATGAAAATACGTTTTTGAAATGGTCCTCAGTTTGATAATAAAATATATTCCAAAATAACGTGTTAATATCTAACATAATGATTCGTACATTGGGTCCTAAAATTTGGAAAAATTACAGCTATTATATAAAGCTTCACCTCCCTTTCTCATTTCCTCTTTCTTACTCTTCTTTTTTCTTTGATGTCAATAATTTTTAGGTTTTCTCTCTTTCTCTTCTTTTTCTCTTTTTCTTTATTTCATTCTCTCTGTTATTAATATTATATATGTAGGAATATTTTGAATAAAGTATTACTCAAATTTATATTAAGAACACAGAATTTATTTTGTAAAAATATATATAAAGGAAAGCGTGTTAATTAAGAAGAAAAATCTCTGTATCTATCCCGTCACCTCGATCGATATATTTCTGCTGCTCTCTAGCGAAATGAAAGTGGAAAGTGTTCGGTCGATCAATAAGCTTGATCGTTCCGGTCGGTATTTGCCGACCCTAGATTCCCACATATATATTTTATATTATTTAATATTATATGTGTATATTATATATATATATATATATATATATATATATATATAATATACATATATATATATATATTATATTTTATATGTGTATATTATATTACATATATGTGTTACATTTCTTAACCTTTGTCTTATTTATTAATCCCATTAACGATGTGTTACAGGATGTCATCAAACTGTTACCGAACTTTCAGCAATTACATTCACACTTTTCTCTCACGAAAGCATCGACCGCCAATCATGTACACGGAAAAACGGCAACAATATTTTTGATTCCAAACACGCACTTCAAGGGTAAACATGACTTTTTTTATACTAGATTAACACGCGCGCGCCATTTACGTTATTTTTATTTGTTATTATTTTTCTACATATAATTTTTATACAAATTATATTGTAATTGAAATATATTATTGTCTGTTTTATTTCTTATGTATTATTGTCTGTTTATTACAGCATTAACATGAACAAATATTTTTTCAATATTATGTTACATAATATGCTCTATGTCAATGTATAATTTTCTCTCTTATGCAAAGTTTGTGTGAATATACCTTAACAGTTAATATCTGAACGCACGTAGTCTTCATATACGTTCGAGATGACTAATCACATTCAGAATAACACGATAACAATGCGATTAGCGACCAACTTGAGCATTTCACATAAATTTTCTTTTTGGATAAGATATTGAGGATACGTCTCTATATCTATAATATCAATAATATGGCTCTATATCTATCAAATTATAAATTGTGCCTATTTTATGACACAAAGGGTGATTAGAAAAATATGATAGATATCTGTTCAAATGTGTTTTTTTTATGGAACCAATCTGTGACAACTTTATTATTTTCATTAATCATAATCTTTAAATCTAAAAAGTTTGTGGATCTATTCTTCTCTATTTCCATCGTGAACTGAATTGTTTATAAGATTGAATATAATAATTGCGATGTGCATATAGGTCAGACTAGCAGACAATTACGAACTAGAGTTAATGAACACTGTAACCATATAAAACATAATACTTCTACGCATTCCATAATCACGGATCATAGAATAATCATGATTTTAATTGGAATGCTATAAAAATCTTAGACAGCGAACCTCATTAAAATAAACGCTTAATTTCTGAAATGCTTTTTATAAAATGACAAAATAATGAACTAAATTTACAAACAGATACTGAAGGTTAGCATGAAGCTTACATTAATGCGATAGATATGCTACCTAAGATTTAAGTTTTTTAACGGTCATATTTATATATAATCTACTGAATTCACTTCTAATATTATTATTTATTTGCGGGTTAGTTCTAGAAAATAATTGTTTTTAATTTTTTTAATACATATCAATTTCACCTTTAATGAACAACGAAAAATTAGTCACGGGTTATTCTTAAGTTATATGATTTACAATAATAAGAATATTAGATCGGCTCTTTTAATATAAAACACGATATACACCTTCTTCTCGGCCATAAAGTCTAACGCAATGTTATTGCGAAAATTAAGCAAGAGCATTCGCCCGGCAAGCGGAAGGTCTCGGGTTCGATTCCCGATTTAGCCAACTTTCGGACCAATATTTTTGTCGCCTATTTCTTTACAGGGGAAGTTAAAAGAGGAACAAGGAGAATTTTTGAGATCCCAACCATAGGATACAAATTCCCAGATTCTTTAATTTTCTTGCTTAATTTTCGCAATAACATTGCGTTAGGCTCTATGGCCGAGAAGGAGGAGGTGTATATCGTGTTATATGATTTATTTATTGAGTTTCTAAGTTAATATTATATATCGAAATGACTATGTAAGTTTTTACTTGTTAATCTATTGGTAAATAGACCTGACCTATTATATTGTATATATATATATATATATATATATATATATATACAGGGTAGTCAAAAAGTATCGGACCCCCCCAATATTTCCGTTCCCTTGCATTTTACAAGAAAATGTTTCAGACAAAAGTTGTAGGCTTTAAAAAGATCTATTTACTGATCTTATCAGTTTGACCTTGGATGGCGTCGCCAAGGTCAGATCGAAATTACATTAACTTTTTTAAATGTAACACCTAACTTTTTATTGCATATTCTTGTAGCTTATCTCGAGACCTTTCCAAAACACTACAAGAAAGTTTATTTTCGTTGAGTACTTTCCGAGTTGTGAGGCTTGAAAGCTACAGTGTACTGTAGTGTGGGTCCGGCCAGTTAAGGCAAGCGTGGCGTGTGTCCAGCCAGTTAAGGCAAGAGTGGCGTGTGGGTCCGGCCAGCTGGACCCACACGCCACTCTTGCCTTAACTGGCTGGACCCACACTACAGTACACTGTAGCTTTCAAGCCTCACAACTCGGAAAGTACTCAACGAAAATAAACTTTCTTGTAGTGTTTTGGAAAGGTCTCGAGATAAACTACAAGAATATGCAATAAAAAGTTAGGTGTTCCATTTAAAAAAGTTAATGTAATTTCGATCTGACCTTGGCGACGCCATCCAAGGTCAAACTGATAAGATCAGTAAATAGATCTTTTTAAACCCTACAACTTTTGTCTGAAACATTTTCTTGTAAAATGCAAGGGAACGGAAATATTGGGGGGGTCCGATACTTTTTGACTACCCTGTATATATATATATATATATATATATATATATATATATGTATAACTTAGCATAACTTAGCAAAAGAACCAGCGCAGTAATTGAAGCGCAACTTATTAGATTTAAAAAAGGTAAAAATCTTCTCTCGACCATACTGGCAAATATTATTTATTGAATCACAACGTTTCGACCCTTCTTTGAGTCCTTATCAAGTGATCTTCTCGAGATCATGCAAAAAAATCCTTCCACTTGTGTCTGGCGATTCTCAAATATCTACGTTTTTATTTTTTTACGCTCCTGGACCTGGATATGGAGCCCACACAAGTGGAAGGATTTTTTTGCATGATCTCGAGAAGATCACTTGATAAGGACTCAAAGAAGGGTCAAAACGTTGTGATTCAATAAATAATATTTGCCAGTACGGTCGAAAGAAGAGTCTTACTCTTATTATTTATATTGTTTAATATTATTGTAATAGAGGTGTATTAATAAGTGTTCCTGTAAGGGAATATCTGGTTAGTTCCGCTAGTTACGTGCTGTCTCTGGGGTCTCTAGATGATGCCTGATTGGTCGCGTGGTTAAGACTAGATAGAGGTGCTTGGTTCTTAGGCGGAGGACACCAGATCTGATGGTTTTAACTATTAATACAAAAAAAGTCGAATTAGAGCAATTAGTAAGATATAATGATTATTAATAGTCTTATTTCTACGAGAATATGAATAGCGTGCAATTATTATACCGAGGGCGAAAAAATTGAAATACTCGTAGACGGGATGTCACACCTTCCTCCTTATTTGAGAACAAATTACGATGTTTTCGTAGTAATTTGTTCTAAATCGTTAAAGCGATCTTTTATACGTTGATAATAATTTGGGGTATTTCTCAGTGTTTCTGCTTCGATATTGGATGAGGCATTTGAAAACCCGTTGATTGCCGTTCTTTCTGGCGAGGTTGAAGAACCTGCAGGAGCGGATGCTGATGATACATTATCTTCTGTTCCGTTATTCCTGTCATTTTTATCAACAGGTCCTCGTGCAAGGTGGAGCAGTAGGTTGGTGAGGGAGCTCCACATAGCTCCGAGCAAATGTATGCTCCATCCATAAGCAGTGTGAAGAGCGTATCCGTGGATGGCAGTATTGATAACGATCTTTATGACTCGAATGACTACTAGTATGCCAAATATTCCAGCGGTAGCGGATCCGAAGGAGATAAATCTGTTCCATACCCGGGAAGCTGCGCTTTCTGCTATTTTGTTGAGGGAGGCTTCGTCCAGTAAATTATACATGGAGACTACGTCGTTGTTAATAGAGAGGCCTGAAATTCCTCTGGCTATTGTATTAAGAAGAGCCGGCTTTTCAGCGGGAAACATAATATGATCTCTTAGTTTTTCTATGTCCTTTTCGGAATATATTCCGCTGATAGCGAGAGATCCAGGTGTCAGGTAGCCCCAAGATAATATTGTCATGGGCTTGAGTTGTTGCGGAGGAACTTGCCTTACTTGTAGTTCGGGTGCGAATTGAACCCAGGTGTCTTCGATGCGGTACATGGTTGGTAATTCGTAACTGCACTCTCTTTGATTGCCGAACTTGGTAATTATCCGTGATTTAGGAGTGAAGAATAAGAAGGAGTTGCGAACGGTAATGAGTAATTCTGTGTAACATTCCGTTGTTTTCCTCACCGTGACGTCCACGGGTATACATTTGATTACGTGGGTGATTTCTCTGGTGGTGACTGTCATGTACCCTGGTTCTTTCATCAGGCGGTATGCGAATTCAGGTTGCAGAGTTGCGAAAAACAAGGCGTTAGTTATAACTTGTCTTTCTAATTTACATTTTTGTCGCATTACATTGTGATATAATGACATCATTTGTTAGCGAATGTGTTTTTCTACGTATATAAATTTGGAGTTCATATACGTGAAAATGTCCAAGTTATCTACAGGAATAATTCCTCTTATTGCGAAGGTATCTCTTTTTTGGGTCTCGAGGATTTGGGAGAGGATTTGGGGAAGAATTTGGGATGTTCTTTTGGAGTAGGGTATATCCGCAGAGAGGCTGTTCCTTTGTTTTAGTCAGTGCGAAGGTGATTTCCTGAGTTGTTAAGCTGTAGATGATTGGAGACGGGTAGTTCATTGTGTCATCTGTAATTTTGGTTGCATGGTTCTTGTAGAGAACATCGTACTTAAATACTTATGAAAATTACAGGCGGATGTTGGTACAGGTTTTCAATAAGTGTATCCATCGTCTACATCAAGACAGAATCCTTTCTTTCGAGTACAGACGGCTCCAGATTTAAGTATTATTTTTCCGGAGTTTAGTCGAATAGATACATGTGACGATTTCAAGAAGACCTTGACGACAGCTTGGATCACGACATCGTCCCAAGTTCCGTAAGAGTCAAAATATGGAGTACCCTTACAAGTTCCGTCGTTGCTGATTCGTCCAGCCAGGATGAGGCTATGAAAGGTAGTCTGATTGATCCTTAGATCTTTGATAACGTTGCCGGATCCTAATAAAAAGGTGCCATCGTGAAACATTCTTAAACATAATGTATATCCGATTTCATGGATATAATCTGCTCTTCCGTTGTGGACTGCTGATATGCGAAAATGCATTCCACAATGAAAAATAGTTCTTGAGATTTCCACCTTGCATTGGATAACTTCAGCATGATTATAGTCCGAAAGTTGCAGTAATTGAATATACACGTCGCTTGAATTTAGTTTCCGCACGTTGAGGTTGCACTCTCCAACATCGAGCAATGACACTGACGTAATATTTAAGTATTGCCCGCCACAATCAAATCCGATAAGAGCGAAAATTGGACTTGCAAGCAATGCGAGTATCGCGATGTGGGTTAACATATCTGTAAATTTAAATACATTTTCATTTATTATAATTTTGTACAAAGCCTTTTGCTTTTCTCTCAATGTTATATATGTATATTATTAATTGTCAGGGTCGTTAACATACAGGGAAATAACACACACGTACACGTATATATATACGGATGTATACATTGTAATCGTTGATTATATTATACCGTCGGATAGATAAGGATCCGAGAAATAGGGCCGATGTAAGTGGCCGACGGCACACCTTCGGCGCGGATAGCGGGAAATTCGCGAAGACACCATAAAATTGTGTTTGCTTGGGCGCCAGGCGCGAGATTCGCGCCACTCTAAAAATTCACAAATCGGCAAAGAACTTTCATAAACCGTAAATCATCCCGCAAATTTCCGCGACGGCGATAATCGACTCGCTCAGATCGTCAGGGGGTAGAGGGGGGAGTTCGGACGGGAGAGAGAACGGAGTTCGAGAATGGCTATTTAAAATCGCTCAAATGTAATAATCATTGAATATATTTGAACAATAAGATGAACGAAGAACGGACAGAACAATTATAAAAGTTTGAGTAATATGTTGCATAAAAAAAACTAATATTCTTTCGATAAATAATGTGCACAACGGATAGCGGGAAAGGACGGTCGGAAGCGAGACGATAGATAGGCACTACACTCGACACACGCGTATCGTTAACAAAAAATATATTTCAACTATTAACAAAAATTACAATTGTTTTACCGCACAGAATTTACCAAAAGATAGCCGAGTCGAATGTATTAGAAATGAATGCAATAAACGAGAGAAAAGCCGGGTCGAAAATAAATTACTGACTGTTCCGCAAGCAGCGGTAATTAGACGAGAAAACCGAAAAAGACAAGCGATCTTTTTCGGAAAGTAGAAGCACACTCTATTCGCGACGAGCAATCGGAAAGAGAGCGCCGCGGTCACGAGAGAGGAGGTTTATATAGGCCCGTATTTCGAGAACCTTCGCGAACATTTTCCCTTGTTTGATCGAGATGTTAAGGGCGAAAGTACGTTTATGATAATTATTTACCTTTTAGCAAGTCATATTTTGTTGTTATTGGCACTTGGTTTTCTCTCCTCTCGCGCGACCGCGGTGTTTACGATTAAAAATGAAAGTTAACGCAAGCGCTTCTTTTTCGCAGGCGCGAGGTATATGTATACTTGTGCGGCCGAGCGCGATTTAAATAATATTAAAATCTGCCTGTTACAATTTAAGGTTTTATATACGTAATGCTAGTTATGTGCATGCTGCATGCTTATATTGCATGAATTTGAATGTAATATATTAATGCCCTTCCTTTCAGCTTTCTTTATCCGTTCGATTTCGAACATTCGCCCGCCTTGCAGTACACCTGCAATATAAGAAACGTAGCGCGAAAGTAAGGGCGCGCGTCTATTCACGCGCTAGCGAGTGACTGGCACGTGGAGCGCACGTGCTCCGACGGAATTTGTCAATGGAATGCTGAGCCGATCAGCTGTTTGTGTCGGGCGTCAGTATAGACGCGTGTCGGTTAAGCGTCGCGAAAATTCGGAACAATCTTTAGTGTTCTACCTGTAACAAAGTATGGTGATAACATGAGTGCAACGATATGACGGTGATGTGCAAATGAATGTGAATATATAATAGCGGAAAGTGTGAAGTTTTAAAATAGGTTAATCGCTTACGACGTGTGATTTCGATTCGAGTGAAACTTCGGTGCCGTCGGTCAAAAATACTAACTTGCTTACGGGTCGCGTCAAATTGGTATTTGCGGTACGTAGTTCGACCACGCGCACGTGGCCGTCGGATCCCGGGTGCAATCGCGTGATGCGCGCGAGCGGCCACCTCGTTGGTGGAGTATGCTCGCTTCGAAGCAAACAGCCGACCGATGCAAGCCTCCTGGTTGACTCGGGACCATTTTGGCCGATGGGCCAGCGTATGTAAGTACTCGCTGGACCACCGGGACCAAAAATGGTCCCTCATCTGTTGCAGGAGCTGCCAGCGAGATAATCGGGCCGAAGGTTCTCTCTCGAGCGACGGTTCCGGTACGGCGGAGAGAGCGGAACCGATTAGGAAGTGTCCCGGGGTGAGAGCCGCTACGTCCTCAGGATCATCGGACAGGGGCTGCAGCGGTCGAGAATTGAGGCAAGCCTCAATCTGTGAGAGCAGCGTCGCCATCTCCTCATAGGTGAGACGGGCATCACCTATTACTCGTCGCAGATGGTGTTTCATGGACTTCACAGCGACTTCCCACAAACCGCCGAAGTTCGGTGCCGCCGGTGGATTAAAGTGCCACCGGATTTTCTCCTGTGCGGCGAAGGCGGCGATGCGGCGTCCGTCGGCACTGGCAGCGGAGAAGAGAGCGCCTAGCTGCCTGTCAGCACCCACGAAATTGGTTCCGCAGTTGCTGTACAATGAGATGCAGACCCCACGCCTGGAGATCAGCCGGCGCAAGGCCGCGATGAAGGCGTCGGCGGAGTAATCCGAGGCTACGTCGAGGTGAACGGCTCTAGAGGCTAAACAGACAAAAACGACAATAAAACCTTTCGCTGCCTTGTGTCCGCGACCCTTAGAGGTTCTCAGCCAAACCGGTCCGGCGTAGTCGATGCCGGTGTGGAGAAACGGCCTGCTTGGTTTGACCCTTGGCTCCGGGAGGTCGCCCATGAAAGGCTGTGGGATGGCGGCTCGCCATCTTATGCACCTGACACATCGGCTGATGCGTCTCTTTACCAGCGAGCGACCTCGAGGAACCCAATATTCCTGACGTAAAGAGCACAAGGTCAGCTGCGTCCCGCCGTGTAGAGTCCGCTGGTGGTGGTCATCGACGACGAGGTTAGTAAATGTAGACTCGCTGGGCAGTATTAGCGGATGAGTGGCATCATACGGCAGGTCAGCGTTGCTGAGGCGCCCGCCGACGCGTAGAAGTCCCTCGCTGTCCAGAAATGGATTTAGTTTTAGCAGGGCGCTTCGCGACGGCAGCGGCGTTCCATTTCGCAACCGTCTAATCTCTTCTTTTAACTTTCCAGCCTGGATCAATCTCACCTAGGAGAGGCGGGCTTCCGTCAGGTCGTCGGCGCTGATTACGTTAGACTGGCTTTGAGTGGGACGAAGCTGGCGGTGGATCAGCCACCAGCGACGGCACCATGCAGTGATCCGCAGCAGTCTGGTCAGAGAAGAATAGCGCAGCAGCAATTCTGACTCGGGTTTCAGCTCGGCAACGGCGGCGGCGTGGGCCCGGACTCGTCGCTCTGGGAGGTCCTCCGCTGGAATCTCCTCTCCATTGTTTATCCACGGGCTGCTCTCCGTTGCTAACCATTCCGGACCTTGCCACCAGAGCGGGTGGTCAACCAGCTCACCAGGATATAGTCCCCGAGAAGCACAGTCCGCTGGATTTTCTCGTCCTGGTACGTGATGCCAGTGGGCATCAGGGATCAGCGTTTGTATCTCGCTGACCCGGTTGGCCACATAGGTGGCCCACGTCGATGGATGTCCTCGGATCCAGCCGAGTGTGACTGTGGAATCCGACCACATGTGAAGAGGTGCCCTTTCAGCTCCGATGATCGGCAAGGTGTGGGCGACGAGACGAGCCAGAAGAGTCACTGCAGATAGCTCCAGTCGAGGTAATGATACCTGCTTCAGTGGCGCGACCTTGGTTTTGGCAGCTAAGAGAGTCACCTTAGTAATGCCTTTTGTTTTGCTCTTCAGGTAGATCACCGCGGAGTAGGCACGCTCGGAGGCATCGGCGAATCCGTGGACTTCCAGCATTGATTCAGTCAAACCTCCCAGCCATCGAGGTACGATCACTTTTTCCAGAGCTGGCAACTCGCTCTGGAATCGCAACCATCTTCTAGCTTCGTCGCTAGGTAGCGGAGCGTCCCAATCCAGACCTAGCAACCAGGTAGACTGGATGAAGATTTTTGCTAATATCGTTGTTGGTGCCAGCCAGCCAAAAGGGTCGAACATCTTAGCTGTCAACGAAAGTACCGACCGTTTGCTGAAGGTTGATAGTGTGATAGCTTTGGTAGCGAATGCGAAGAGATCGTCACGTGGTTGCCATCTTAGACCGAGAGTAGAGTGACTCTCGCCGGGCAGCCACCATCTAGCCTCTTGTCGCAGACGGTCGTCGGGCTTCACTTGGTTCAGCAACAGCGAATGGTTTGCCGACCATTTCTTAAGCGAGAAGCCGCCCGCCCTGCAGATCTCCATCAGCTGTTGGATCATGACCTCGGCTTCCTCCATGGTCTCCGCGCCTGACAGGATGTCGTCCATGTAGACGTCGCTCAGCAGGATGAGAGCTCCCTTCGGGTAGCGATGTCCCTCATCCTCGGCAAGTTGGCGCAAAGTACGGATCGCCAGATAAGGAGCACAGGAAAGCCCGTAAGTAACGGTACTTAGCCAGTACTCCTTGACTTCGTCGTTGCGGCTCTCTCTCCATAATACCCTTTGCAGACTTTGGTCGTCGGGGTGCACAAGGATCTGCCTGTACATCTTCTCGATGTCAGTAGCGAAGACGTAGCGATGGCGTCGCCAACTCAGTAGGATGTCGGCCAGAGAAGGTAGTAGATTCGGTCCCGTTGCTAGATATCTGTTGAGGGAGTCTCCGTTTGGCAAGGAGCTCGAGCCGTTGAAGACTACCCTCAGTTTTGTGGAGGTGCTGTCAAGACGCAGGACCCCGTGATGCGGTAGATAGCAAGCTCCCGGACGCGTGGTAGTCGAAGGCGGAGCAGGCATCATGTGGCGCAGGTCTAAGTACTGTTGCATGAATTTGACATACATGCCTCTGAACTCGCTCTCTCGATCAAATTTCTTCTCTGTATGTTGCAGAGCCCGGCGGGCGGCGCGGATTGTTCCAGAGAGATCCGGCAGAGATTCCGTCGTGGGCAGGCGCACGACGTACCGGCCGTCGGCGTTGCGTGTGTGGTACTGACGATAGTGCTCTTCGCACTCCCGCTCGACCTTGGTGAAGAGCTGAGACGGCTGTCGAACCTCTTCCTGCTCCCAAAAGCGACGTACCAAACAGGTGAGGTCTTCCTCCACTTGGCAATGGTGGGAGGACATACGTTGGCAGCGTGTATTCTCGTTGATGGCTTCTGAGAGTATCCAGCCTAGCGAAGTTTGCTGTGCCACCGGTTTCTGAGGACCTCCCTTTTTCAGACCCTGGCGGATGATTAATCCGTGGACGTGGCGCCCAGCAGAAGGTCTACTGGATCAGCGGAATGGAATTCTGGATCGGCGAGCTCCAGGTCCCTGAGATGTGTCCAGGATTGCAGGCTTCGGCGGCATCCTCCGGAGAATAGAGTCAGCTTCGGCAAAATCAAGGCGGAGACGGAGTTGGACGTCTCACCGTTGAGCGCTCGAAAGGTGAGCTTGACCTTGCCCTTGGCGATTCCCGTCCTTTGCTCGCCGAGTCCATAGACGCTGACGGCGGCAGACGTGCGAGGCAGTCGCAGTCGTTGAACCAACCGCTCCGAAATTATGGTCGTCTCTGAGCCCTGGTCGATCAGAGCTTGGACGGGATGCCATGATCCGTGACGATCGAGGACGCGGACTCGAGCAGTGGCGAGCAGCACAGTGACAGAGGCGAAGGGCTGTCCTTGAGCCACGTGTGATGTCGTAGCGGTCTCGGCGTCGCGGAAGGCGTCGTGCAGAGAAGAGTGGTGCCGACTGCCGCACGTCATACAGGTCTTTTTTGACGCGCACTCAGTCAGCTGGTGGCGCCCCAGGCAGTTAGAACAGAGGTTCTGTTCGTGTACAAACTGCCTGCGCGCTGTAGCCGTCTTCTCTTTATAGCTGCTGCAAAACATTATGAAGTGGTCCCCCTGGCAACCGGCGCACCGACTTCTGGACCTGTCTTTCGGCTCAGTTTTCTTTACGTGATGGCTTCGTGTTGCTTTGGTATTGCTGCTGCTGTTGCTGTCGTTCTTCACAGGAAACAGAGCCTCTAAGGTATGCAGCCGTCGCTCTATGAATCCTTCCAATTCGGCGTAGGTAGGCGGGTTGGTGGTGTGGCTGATGACGCTCTCCCATTCGCGACGCGAACGATTATCGAGAAGCTCAACTACAAGGTGAACAAAGAGGTCCTCCGTGCGGTCGATGGGACGATCGATACCCTTCAGCGAACTTACGGTTGTTTTTACGCCGTGGAAGAGTCGCCCTAGCTCAGCTGCGGATTCGCTCTTCATTTTAGTAAGAGCCAGAAAGTTGTTGAGGTAGTTGCGAGTTAACAACCTCTTGTTCTCGTAGAAATCGCTCAACGTCTTCCAGGCGATCTCGTAATTTTCATCCGTCGTACTCAAATTGCGTATCAGTAGTTCCGCATCACCCTTTACACAGAGCTTGAGGTAATGCAGTTTTTCAACAGGTCTGGCTGCCTGGTTCCTGCCGATGATGGATTGAAAGAGGTCTCGGAAGGACGGCCAGTCTTCGTACTTCCCGGCGAAGGTCGGTGGCTGGATTTTTGGCAGCGCTGTCCGAGGAGCGGAGGTCGTTGGCGCGGCCGAGGTAGAGCTGGCTGCCTGCAGCCGCCGCTGGAGAGCGCTCTTTAGGTCGAGCATGAGGCCCTTATTCTGCAGGTAAGCTTCCTCACCTAATGACGGGATGTCTTGCTTGGCGTAGACATCATGTTTTATTTTTTCCACACGATCGGCTAGCGTATCGTTAATCGCGTCGAACTTTTCCCACAGCTTCTCGAGGTTTTGAAGCCGGGCCTCTACTGCGCCGAGGGTGATGTTGGCCTCGCCGAGCTTCCGCAAGTTGTCGTACGCGCGCGAGATCTTGCCGTATAGTACCGTGGCGGTGGCAATGATCGCCTTTGTTTCTGCCATCTCTCACACTGTCTCTCTTTTCCAGAAGCACTGGTCACCGACACTTAATCACGATCGCTTCCGTGGCACCGGATTGACAGGAGGTTCCGGATAAAGATCCGGCTCGAAGGACCAAAAAATGTGCACAACGGATAGCGGGAAAGGACGGTCGGAAGCGAGACGATAGATAGGCACTACACTCGACACACGCGTATCGTTAACAAAAAATATATTTCAACTATTAACAAAAATTACAATTGTTTTACCGCACAGAATTTACCAAAAGATAGCCGAGTCGAATGTATTAGAAATGAATGCAATAAACGAGAGAAAAGCCGGGTCGAAAATAAATTACTGACTGTTCCGCAAGCAGCGGTAATTAGACGAGAAAACCGAAAAAGACAAGCGATCTTTTTCGGAAAGTAGAAGCACACTCTATTCGCGACGAACAATCGGAAAGAGAGCGCCGCGGTCACGAGAGAGGAGGTTTATATAGGCCCGTATTTCGAGAACCTTCGCGAACATTTTCCCTTGTTTGATCGAGATGTTAAGGGCGAAAGTACGTTTATGATAATTATTTACCTTTTAGCAAGTCATATTTTGTTGTTATTGGCACTTGGTTTTCTCTCCTCTCGCGCGACCGCGGTGTTTACGATTAAAAAATGAAAGTTAACGCAAGCGCTTCTTTTTCGCAGGCGCGAGGTATATGTATACTTGTGCGGCCGAGCGCGATTTAAATAATATTAAAATCTGCCTGTTACAATTTAAGGTTTTTATATACGTAATGCTAGTTATGTGCATGCTGCATGCTTATATTGCATGAATTTGAATGTAATATATTAATGCCCTTCCTTTCAGCTTTCTTTATCCGTTCGATTTCGAACAAATAACGAATGGAGCACACTGATCGTTCGTGGCGGACAGAGAGTTTTAAGTGACACCGAAATACAAAGAAAGCGAAGCCATAATTTTTATTTGGACGATACTGTACGGCGTATGTACGGCCGAGACGCGGCGCGTTGTTATTATCCCGCGCCTTTGAGAAGACGCGGAGATATCAGGTGACACGTGGGACCCGGAAGTAAACTTGCACGCCTACGTGTCGAATAATTATTAACGCACGAGACTTAATAAGGTCCGTGCGAAGCAATTGATTCTAATAATTTTGGCAATACAAAACCTCCCGTAAACTATAGTAGGTCCCGCGCGATTTCCCTTGAGATCGATCACACTGTGTCCTCCGCACAATGTCACGAAGATCGAAAGGATACTCGAATAATAATATGCGCGAGAAAGAATACGCTATATTTCTCATACGTGACTAGAGACAAGATTATATTCTACAATCTTTAACTTCTAACGGACGAAAGACGACACCATAATTACGGGACGAGATTTTAATTCTAACATTGATATAACAAAATCGCGGCGACTGTCGGCGTATCCGCGGGAGAGAGAGCCTCTCTTAATATGCGCGCGGGAGAGAACACGCGGTCGGTCGGGCGCCGGGATAAAATTCTACGCGGAATAAATTTCTCAATTTTCTCGTAATATCGCGAAATGACACTGGTGAATATTAGATAACCGGCCGCGGCCGTGACACGCGTCTTTCCCGAACAATTTACTCAAAAATTAGCAGCTTTACAAGAATAAGGCCGTTCGTCTCATCGGTAGCTGCAAGCTCTTCGATGCTTCGGCATCCGCAATCAGGAACCTTCGCTCTCGGCCACGTTCCGCCAGACAGTGACGAGCGAGACGCCTGCCGTGATCACGCCGATAAAAATTTGGGCATTTTCCACCCGTGGCGCTCCTTATCCTGGCAGGGCCGCCGGGCGTCCCGCGGGGCCCTGCGAATTCGCTCGATGCTAATTTCTCTTGCCGTTCCTCTGTTCTCCCGCCTCGAGTTCCGTTGTTCCTCTATATAATTCGTCGGGAAGAATCCCACGAGCGCGCCCCTTTGCTGTTCCTCCAAAAATCCGCCAGATCGATTTATTGATCAATTGCGAATTTTTGTATGTCTGGATAGGCTGAGGCTCGAGGTAGTGTATTTCCCGCGTCCTTCGTTTCCGGGGCTCTCTCGCCTCTCGCGAGAGAGTGGACATCCCCGTCTCTTGCCGGGATCTCTGCGGAAGAAGGAGTATTTTATGGCGGTATCTAGGTTCTTAAAGGGAGGAGCAATTAGGAAAATCTGTGTGTGAACAATATTTACCGGGCGTGATCCGGACGTGGTGGCCTCTGCTCGGTCCTCTTCGTCCTTTTCGTCCTCTCCGTTCTCTCACTCTCTCTTTCTTTCGATTTCTCCGGTTGAGACACGTACCCTATGCAAAATTGCTCGCCGAAAACTCAAAAATCGCTTAAACAAAAATTATAAATAAAAGTAATTTGCGGGACGGATGCGCGGGGCGCATTTTTCTACGCGGAAGAAAACGCAAAATTTATTTTTCGGGTGCTTTCTCTCTCTCTCAAGGTTGGCGAGAGAGCAAAGGTTTCCGAATTTCCCGTCTTCCCGGCCGGGCCTTCGACCGTTGTGACGGACAAAAAAAATGTCACGTCACAACATATACATACGCATATATACACATGCATATATATACGCATATACACACAATCCGCAGCTGAAAATAATAGTAATTTAATAGATTAGCATTTTCTCTTGCATTTACTTATTTCCGTAGGGGGGTGAAAGGGTTATTGAAATTAAATCTCAAATATGAGATTATTTCATATTTTAAATCTTGGCCGTGACCAAGTAAAATTTGGTGCCTTGTGCACAGATACTTAATCCTAACGAAAAATTTAGTTTCGTTAGGATAACGCACTGTCATCCGCGAGTTGGCTCTTACTGCCTGTCTTATATCTTTAAAGTTATATTTATATTACAGAGCCTTGTTAAAACTCTTAGTTAATAGATTAGATTTTTCTGTAAATAATAATAATTTATTAATAAGGAGTAAATGTAAAAGAAACTCTATAGACGTCAGTGTTGTATATCATAGTCATTGTTTTCAGTGGTAGGGTCATTTGTGTAAGGGAGGGGTAAGGCCCATCCTACGGCACGTCGCATGTTGCAGTCGTCATTACAGTTTGGACTAGCGTCGAGTTCAGTGGTGTTATTCTTTAATGAGAAAAGAAACATGTGGAGATATAAAAAAAAGGTCGGAATTTTAAACATTCTTTATTATCCGCCAATCGAGGATAGCGATGAAAAAAGGAGGAGAATTACCGTGAAGGTACATCTGCCGTACGCGGTAAGAGTAAAAATTTTATTTAACATTAATTCAGATGAGTTTACGTGGTTTTTAAGATTTGAGTGCTATTTATTACAACTAATCATTTGGTGTTTGTAGGAAGGTTCAGTAACGCAAATAGACAATTTCATGAGTATTTCGCATAAGTTGCAAAAGGTAGAGGATCGCAAAAAATGGAGGAAGGAGATCGAGACGGTGTGGGAGAATCGGGAGGAGGGTTCTTTCAATTTGGAGGAACTCTTTGAGCTGGAGCTCCCGAAAGATACTTTTAAGGAGGTGGAAGAGTCTTGGGTGTCTGTGGTGAGCAGACATGGGGATCTGTGGAAGTTTGGATCTCTCGTTCTCCCGAACCACCCTTGAAATCCTAATGCCAGTTGGTGTAAGTAATAACATTCTATAACGGAGGCATGAATTAATATATATAAGTTATAAATTTCGTTTATTCCAGGCGAAGATCATCTCAGATGTGGACGTCCGAGGGTTCGTTAACATGAGGAGAGGACGCGAGATCCGTTGGGCTAGGATTAGATCGAGGAGAGCGATGGAAGCTTTGTGGGAGAGTCGAGGCGAAGACATCTTTAGTTTAGGGTGATTGTTCAAACAGAGCGTTTCTCGCAAGAGGTACCAAGCTCTTTTGGTCGCTCTGCGTAACTCCTCTCCCCGGCTCTATCAGGTGAGAAAGAGATTCTTTCCTTTAAGTATATGTTTGTTAATAGTGTCTGTTTTGTCCTATTAATAATTATTTCATTTATTTGACGAGAAGACCGCTCCCTTGATCAAAAGTCCGGTCCATCGTCGGGTCCTTCGCCAGCTTGATCGTCGGACCAATCGTCAGGCTAATCCTCCGACTAATCGGGAGACAAGTCATCCTGCAACCGCCATTGTTCTACCAATGTGTCCACTCTGTGGGCGGAAGAGGTTGGAGGTGTAAAGGTAAGTTTTCCTTGTTTAATCTAGAATATATGTATGTATATAAATATGTATTGTATATTCACTTATTACGGTTATTTTAATTTTGGTATGTTTGTATTGTTTCAGAGATGACAGAAATCGGGATGGGGTGAGAGGATCGGCTCTAGGAGATGGCAACGCGTCTCTTACATGGGGCGATTGAATTAGAGGGGCGACTGAACATACAAGACCGGTACTACTGTGGAACTGTCCTCGAGAAAGGCCCTCCTTGTAAAATAATAAGAAAAATCTATAGTTTTATAAATATTTACATGAAATACTTGAGTCTAAATAAACGATTTTCTCACCATATTAATTTAATTCGTTAGAGCTTTTTACACGTTATCTCATAAATATATTTATATTCTAATAATACGACCTTATTTTTCACGTTTTCGCGCTCTTTAATTTTTTTTATTTTAGTTGATTAAGTGCGTGTAACCAATTCATCGGTAAGGGTAACATCCCAGCAAACACCGATATATAACTGTTACATTGCTATAATAAAACGGAATGTAACAGATAATATAACGTGTACGTTACATGTAACATCCATGTTAGTTGTAATTTCCCACTCATAGATGTAACATTTTTAATATAACATATATTACATTGTAGTTATATTGTAATTATATATCAAATAGCACATTGATGTATTGATAAGTTAGTACTATTGGGACAATGACAATGTCCCAATGTATAATGACAATGTAACTACAATGTAATATATGTTATATTAAAAATGTTACATTTATGAGTGGGAAATTACAACTAACATATACGTTACATGTAACATGCTTAAATACTTACATGTATATAACATTTATATACCGTGTTTGCTGGGATCAGAGTAGATAGTTGTAAAATTGTGATATCTTCGTATTTCGGACAGATAAAAGATAGTACCGAAATGCATGAGGGTAATTACCTGTTAGTAACCAAACGTAGAGTTAAGTTAAATCATATGATAATTCTACACAACGTACGAAGGAAATGTTATATATATATATATATACAGGGTGGGCCATTTTAAAAAATACGATCGATTTTTTCGTAAACTAAGCGAAATATCGAAAAATGGTTCAGACATGTGTTGTATGGTTTCGAAGGGGCTATAAAATGGTGCCATTGGTTTGACCTTGGATATTTATTTGAAGATCACGTGAAGGTCACCTCAATTTTTTTAAATGGCACCTATTTTTTATTACATGACTGTTTCGTCACGTTTGGAAAACTCTCGTTTTCCAAAACGCTACAGTCAAATGTTTTTCCATTGCGTACTTTTCAAGTTATAAAGCTTAAAAGTTACTACATTTTGATAAAAATACAAAATATTTCTTAAAATATTCATTTTCCGATAGTCTCATTTTACATGCTCCGACCAATCAGGGCAAAGTCCAAGCATGATCCAGCCAGTCAAGGCAAGATACGAACACGATCCAACCAGTTAAGGCAAGATACAAACACGGATCCAATCAGTCAAGGCAAGATACGAACACGGATCCAGCCAGTCAAGGCAAGATCTGGACACGATCCAGCCAGTCAAAGCAAGATACGAACACGGATCCAGCCAGTCAAGGTAAGATCCGGACACGATCCAGCCAGTCAAGGCAAGATACGAACACGAATCTAGCCAGTCAAGGTAAGATTCAGACACGATCCAGCCAGTCAAGGCAAGATCTAAACACGATACAGCCAGTCAAGGCAAGAAACGAACACGGATTCAGCCAGTCAAGGCAAGATAGGAAAACATAACTTCTTTGAGTTTGGCAATTGAAAGGGCAAAAGCCATAAAAATAATTCAAGGGGAGGATTACGAGAAAAAGAGAGGAAATTTTAATTTTAGTAAAAATTTTTCGAGTATTGGAAAAAAGAACGCGCAGGATAATAAATTAGAAGGTGAACGAGATGAAAAAGATAATAAGAAAGAAAATAACGGAAAAGGGAATTGGCCAGGCAGCAAATTTAGCACCGGCCAAAGGGAATGTTGGACGTGTGGGAAAACGTGTCGGACATTTTCGGTACGAATGTCCTATTGAGAAGGGAAACTTGGTTTAGCCGAGCTTAGCGGGGAGAGTTTGGCTTCTGTGAAAAATTCTTCGGAAACTGTATTAAATGTTAATAGAATTAAGAATAATGATTATTTCATTTTTAAAGGAAAAGTAGATGATAAAGTATGTTCTTTCAAGGTTGACACGGGCTCCGATGTTTCCATAATAAATAGCAAATTTGTTGATAAAGAGAAAAGAAAGATTTGTAAGAATTTTGTTAATTTGAGATATCCCACTGGAGAAAAAGTTCGTGTAGAGTTTTGGGTAAAAGTTAAAGTTGAATTAGGGAAATATTCGTTGAAAATTCCAATGTTTATTGCAGACATAAATGATGAATGTCTTTTAGGAATAGATTTTCTAAAAATGGTAAATTTAGAAAAAATCTTTGAATCGGCTTTTGGAATTCCAAGGTTTGAAAAAGAAATAGCTAGAATTAAAGATTCTTTTAAAAAAGTTCCGATCCCCTTGAAAGAACTCTATGAAACGAATTCTCAACATTTAACTGAAATAGAAAAAGAAAGTTTTGTCGATTTTCTTAATGAATTTGATGATTTATTTTCTGAAGACATTATTGCGGGAAATTGTAATGTTGTAGAACATATTGTAAATGTGCGAGATTCTCCTCCCATAAAACAGGTTCCTCGTAAGATTCCGATTCAAATGAGGGAAGAAGTCGATAAGATTTTGGAGGAAATGAGTTCACGTGCAGTGATTGAAGAGTCAAATAGTCCATGTGTTTCTCCTGCTGTCATGGTTAAAAAGAAGGACGGTTCTATAAGGTTCTGTGTTGATTATAGAAAATTAAACGAGGTGACTATTAAGGATTCTTATCCCCTTCCCCGAATTGATGACATTCTTGACCAGCTAACAGGTAATTCTTAGTTTTCCACTCTTGATCTTAAAAGTGGGTATTGGCAAATTAAGATCCGTCCCGAAGATAAAGAGAAAACGGCTTTTTTAATAGGTAAAGGATTGTGGCAATTTACAATTATGCCCTTTGGGTTGTGTAACGCCCCTGCAACATTTGAACGTCTTATGGAAAAAGTTTTACAAAATTTATTATCAAAAATTTGCCTTGTATATTTGGATGATGTGATAATTTTTGGGAAAAGTTTTACTGAAATGATAAACAATCTTAGAACAGTATTTTTACGATTAAGAGAAGCAAATTTAAAAATAAACCCGAAGAAATGTGTGTTATTTAGTAAAAGTGTAAAATATTTGGGTCATGTGGTTTCTGCGGAGGGCGTTGTTACAGATCCCGATAAGATTTCTGTTGTCAAAGATTGGCCAATACCTCACACAAAGAAACAATTACGAAGTTTTCTGGGATTCTGTTCTTATTATCGTAAATTTGTTAAAGGATTCTCTTCCTTAGCTAAGCCCCTTTACATGTTGACAGAAGGTCAAACTAAATACGTATGGGGAGATGAATGTCAGAAAGCTTTTGAAAAGTTAAAGTTTTTATTATGTTCTTCTCCAATTCTTTCTTTTCCGAGAGAAAAGGGAGAATTTTTATTAGATACTGACGCGTCGAATATAGGAATCGGTGCAGTGTTGTCTCAGAAACAAGATGGAGAAGAGAAAGTAATTGCTTATTTTAATCGTGTGCTTAATAAAGCCGAACGAAACTATTGCGTTACTCGTCGGGAACTTTTAGCGATAGTAGATTCTATAAAGTTTTTTCGTCATTATCTTTTGGGACAAAAATTTTTAATCCGTACGGATCATGTTTCGTTACGATGACTTTTATCTTTCAGAGATTTGGAAGGTCAATTAGCTCGATGGATGGAAAGATTACAACAATACGAGTTTGAGATTATCTATCGTAAAGGGATTTCTCACAATAATGCTGACGGATTGTCTAGAAGACTTTGTGAATCAAACAATTGTCAATATTGTGCAAAAGTGGAAAGAAAAAATTCGGAGGAGAGGGACAAACAGTTTCTCGTATAGTGTTCGAAGGCGAAAATTTGGAAAATTGACGTGAAATGCAACGACAAGATCCTGACATTTCATTTATTCTTCGTGCCAAGGAAACAAAAATTCGTCCCCCACGCTCAGAAATAGTCGGAGAGGACATTTCAACTCTAATATATTGGTCGTATTGGGATTCTTTGATTGTGAAAAATGGGATCCTCTATAAAAAATGGGAAGCTCCAAATTTAAAATCAAGTTTTCTCCAACTCGTGGTTCCTCGAGTACGAATAAAAGAAATATTAGAGGAAACACATGATTCTCCAACAGGAGGACATTTCGGAGCCAATAAGACTCTAGAAAAAATTCGAAAACGATTCTTCTGGACAACCTTTTTTTTTTTTTTTTTTTTTTTTTTTCGACGGGAATGTGCTAACACATATCCTCCACTTCGGGGGAAGCTATGGATTATGTGGGGATGGTTAACGCCCAATGGCGAAAGGAGGACTGAGGGCCCTCCCCCGACCCACTAAACCCGTCGGTGGTCTTCTTGATGCTTGATGAGAGCCTCCCGGGATCGCTTTTCGCATGCAACCGGTAGACCCTCGCATCCGCGCCTCTTGTGCGCCCGCCTCTCATGAATGGGAAGGTGGGACCACACCACCTCCCTCTCCATCTCTGGGGACTGTGTGCAATGGATCCGAAGGCCCCCCGGCCTGCGAACCCACAGTCCCCCGATCCTAGATTAGAGGCTCCCTCCGTCCCCCCAAGAGGATTAGGATTCGGCCTCGCCTCCGGGATCCCTCCTCGAGACTTCCTCTTAGAAGGAAACCTCGATAGCGGGAGGGGAGAGGACATTTGACCTATGGTCAATCGTCGTCCTCTCCTGTCCCGCCCTGCCTTCTTTGGGAGGGGGAAGGATCACGTGCAATGGTACTCCAAGCAAGCTTGGGCACCTGTGATCCCCCCCTCTTCCCTGCCCAAAAGCTGCGGCTCCCCTCGACCCCCAAAAAGGGGGGGCGAAATCGGCCAACAGCCCGCAGGCCTGCATCTTAGTCCCTCCCCCCCTCCCCCCCTAAAGGGAGGACAAGGGGGAAAAAGACCCCTTAGCAGAAGGGAGGGGGACCGCCAATCCATGATCAGCCCTGTCCCCTCCGTTCCACCCGCTCCAATCACCTCCTTCTCTCGTCCTCTCCCTCCTACCCAGTGAGGCACGGGGGTTAGGGAAAACGGCCATATGCCCTTCTTCTGCACCCCCTTCTACCTCTCGATCCTTTCCTTTTGGGATCTGCATCTGGATCCCTCTCCCTCTCACGCTCCGCTTCCTCCTTTAAGGACCTGACTCCCTCGCAGAAAGATGTCATCCCCTCGAAGGCCTTCTCACTCTCGGTCATCTTCTTCACCACTGTTGGCAGAGATAGATCCTCCCCCACCGAGTCCATCAAGTCCCGACGCTGATTTGCCCACTCCGGACATTCCTCAAGAGTGTGCTGCGCCGTATCTCGTCCTGCACCACAATGGTGACATACCGTCGTTGGTTCGCGATCCACAATTTTGTGCAGGTACTCACCGAAACATCCGTGTCCGGTGAGCACCTGCACCAGCCTATAAGTAAGCCCTCCATGTCGTCTGTTCACCCATTCTGACAGAACCGGGCAAAATGCCTCTACAACTCTTAAGCCTGCAGTGGCTCCTTCAAGCTTACCTGCCCAATCCTCTATCAACAGCTGTCGAGCCCGTTGTCTCCGCCTCTCAATTGCTCTCTGTGTCGGTTTCTCTCCCCTCCGACATTTCTCCTTCCGCCAGCTATACATATTGGCAAATGTCTCAGCCATCATTGCTCAAGGGGGAGATCCCGCAAGTACGCACGCCGCTTCGCCAGCGGTAGTTCTATACGCCCTCGCGACCCTGACAGCTAAAATCCTCTGCAGCCCTCGCACTATTTGCAAGCTGCCCCTGCTAGCTACCAGTCTGTCAGCCCATATCGGGGCCCCATATAGAACTATGGAGCCTATTGTCGTCATATAGAAGCGGCGTACCCTATCTTTAGGGCCCCCTATATTTGGCAACAATCCTCCTATATCCGAGATTGCCGCCCTCACACGGGGAGCTAAACGGCTAAAATGTTCCTGGAAGCTCCAATGGCTGTCCAAAATCAGCCCCAGGTATTTAAGATGAGACCTGACCTCGATGCGAACTCCTTCGATCGTCATGTGCGATTCAGGCGGTCTCTGTCTGCCCTTTTTGGCAAACCAGATGGCCTCCGTCTTGTGGAGTGCTACTTCGAGTCCCAGCAAGCGGATGCGGTCTACAACAATTGTAATCCCCAGTCTAGCCAATCTGGTGGCATCTTCCCAGCTTTTTCTTCTAGCGAAGACCAACGTATCATCAGCGTAACATGTGGTGCTGACCCCGGGTACCAAGGCCCCCCTCAGCACCCAGTTATAGCCAAGGTTCCACAAGAGTGGCCCTAGGACCGACCCCTGTGGAACCCCGCATGTCATCTTCTTTGTACATCGCATTCCGTACCGTCCTCGATACGCTATATGTCTATCATTGAGATAGTCCCCAATTGTCCTTCTGATGTATTCAGGCACCTGGTGATATTCGAGTGCCTTCGTGATGCTATTCCAGGGCAAAGTGTTGAAGGCATTGGCGATGTCCAAACTTACCGCCAATGCCACTTCACCCCGGGACACTGCCTCCTCCGAGAGGGTACGGACTCTCTCTATGGCATCCATTGTGGATCTACCCTCCCTGAAGTCGAACTGATACTCGACCAAATTGGGACCCTCTCGTTCTAAATGATCAACAAGACGGGCCGCTAAAATTCTCTCCAAGAGTTTGCCAACCTCATCTAGCAAACAAATCGGGCGATATGCAGACGGCGATTCTGGTGGTCTCCCTTCCTTGGGAAGGAGTACTAACTCCGCCTCCTTCCAGATGCTCGGAAACTTGCCCTGCCTTAGACATTCGTCGAAAAGCCTCATTAGTCGGCCGCCTAAAGATTCAATGGCTAATGCCCAAACCTTGCCTGGTACCCCATCCAATCCCGGTGCGGTATTCTTCGACCGCATTCGCTTAACTGCCCTCTTAATTTCTCCTGTCGATACAGTTAAGTCGTCCGTCCATTTTGCAGGTAAAGCCCGTCTCGCGTCCTCCTCCTGACCTTGATTTGCTCTTGTTGGGAAAAGAGTCTTCACCATATTCTCCAGTATGTCAGGATGAAGGTTCTCCGTGACCGCGGGAGCACCAGATCACAGTTTCTTCCTTACAATTCTATATGGTCGACCCCACGGATCATCATCCAGTGTCTGTATCAGTTCCTCCCATGCTTGAACCTTGGCTCTCCGGATGGTTGCCTGCAGTGTCTTCTTAGCCTCCTTGTATTCATCAAGGAGTTCACGTTTCTCCTCCTCTGAGTGTATGCGTCGTCGACATCTTACAAAGCGGCGTCTTTTCTCACTACACCTTTTGCGCAAGTCTGCAATAGACTCAGACCACCAGTAAACCGCCCGTTTTTTGCTAGTGCCTTCGATTCTTGGCATTGACGCGTCACATATCTGCGATAGTGCTTCCCTGAACCACTTGGCTTCATTCTCCACCACATAGTCTTCTTGCGGAGATTCCTCCCAGGCTTTAGCCGTGGCAGCAGCTCTAAGAGCGTCCACGTCTATGCGTTTAAGCGCCCAACGTGGTGGGCGAGGGCATCCCCTCATGTTCCTTCTCTGCTGTGCCAGCTGTCCCAATGATGGGTACGCTATCACCATTTGGATATAACGGTGATTGGACAGTGTTTCAATGTTCTCTACTACCCTCCATTTTCGTACACGTCTTGCGGCCGTATGGGTTCCAAACGTAATATCTACTATTGAACCCCCATTATGCCGCACGCATGTGTATACCGTTCCTCGGTTACATATATGGAGATCTCTTTCCGCCATTGCGTTAGGATCTCCCCCTTGGCATTGCTTGTTGCTGAGCCCCACTCAACTGCTTTGGCGTTCAGATCGTCCATCACAAGTATCGGCTTGGGGTTGAATCTGTTGAGAACTCTATTTATGCTCTCAAGAAATCTCTCAAATTCATCCGTATCCCGATTTGGTGAGAAATACACCCCAATGATTATTATTTCCCCCCATTCAGCTGCAACGTATCCCTCACCCTTTTCTTTAAGAGCCAAGGGTGGACCGCCAGGAAGAGACTGCCCTACAATCGCCACCTGCCCATCCTCATCACCCAGCCATCCAGATCTGTTGGGGTGAACATAATAAGGTTCGGCTGCCACCGCCAAACCGATGTTCCACTCCGCCAGAGTCTGGACAAATAAGTCCTGTGCTCTGGCACAGTGATTCAGATTGGTCTGCAATAGTCGTCCTGCCATCTTAACCTATAATCATGGCCTCCTCCTGGCCATTCATCACTTGTTTTCCTTCTACTTGGGGCAACTTAGATGTTCCTTCCTTACTCTGGCTAGGGTTGGCCTCAGATCCCTCCTTGGCTTTTTTAGTCTCTCTAACCTTCACATCCCGTTTCATTTCGGTCTTTCCCGTCCTCTTCCCCGCCCCCGCATTCGTGTTTATTTTGTTATTCGCAATGCAGGCTGGGCTGCCAATCTTATGGTTGGTGGGGCGATCTAGGTCCGCACACTTTGCACACCTTGGTGCTTCTCCACATTCCTTGGCTTTGTGGCCAATTCCCCCGCATCTATAGCACGTGCCGCTTCTATCTATAGGAGCCTTACACGTGTATTGGGTGTGTCCCACATCGAGACATTTAAAACACTGTAGTGGTCTAGGTCCCAGCACTTCGATTCTAGCCGACACCCATCCCACTGTCACTCTTCCCTCTTCCGCCACTATCTTAGCAGCCTTTGCCGGGCATTTAATCCACACAGACCCGAGTCCAGATGGCCCTCGGTTAATGTTGCCTACCTTAACATATTCTTCAGCACACCTGCCTTTTTGAGCTATAGCTCTTGCTACATCTTGCACAGTGACCGAGTCATCTAGGCCTATCATACGCAGTTCAGCAGACTTCATTGGCCTGTTGACTCTTACCCCTCTGCCTTCCAGAACTTCGTTTAGCTTCATGGATAGCTTTTCTGCCTTCATTTTGCTATCCTCTCTTGGGGATTTACCTTCTCCTGGAATTTCATAGATGATGGCTCCCGTAATAGCTCTTTTGGGTTTGAGAGCTTTGATACCCATCTCTTGCAGATTAACTTGGTCGCGGACCTCTGCCAACATTTCGCCTAGGCTCTTCTGCTTGGGTTGGTCACCACCTCCCTTCTCCCCTTTATCCTTATTGTTCAGGGATATCACTATCGCTGCAGTTTTTGGTGGCTTAATTACCACCTTCTTGTCAGCTTGCCTCTTAACATTATCTGCTTGCTTCTTGGTTTTGTCTTCCGACTTCTTGCTCTCTGCAGTTCTTGCATAAGACCCTCCCGCCGACTTAACTGTAGTGGGTGGTTTGTCTACAAGTGACTTCACACCTTTACCCTTCCTTTTTACTACTTCAACCCATTCAGCTTCTGGTGCTTTCCTAGCAACTGCTTTATTAGTTGAAGTTGTATTTGCTCCATTGATTACTCCCTCAGACTTAGCTTGTGAGGTTGTTTTTCTACCTTTTTCTCCCTTTTCCGGAGCCTCATCTTTCTTAAGTACAGCGTCTTTTCCCTTCTCATTCCTTCTTGGGATTTTAGATAGTGCACTTTGTGTCACCCTTGTTTCAGCTACCAGAGTAGAAGGATTTTGGTCTCTCTTAGTGTTAAGAGAAGGTCTTATAATCCTCTCCGGAGGTAACCTTTCTTCCAACGCGTCCATTCGAGCATTGATCATTGTTCCTACTTGGATTATTACTGCTCGGATCCATTCTTTCTTGTCGTTCTGAACGACTGGATTTCCACTCATTATATTCTTATTCTTTTTGCCTGTGTTTAGGGGCGAGAATTCGTTCACAATTTCCATACTTTCATGGAGAGGTTGGTTCTCAGGCATTGTCCGGGATTTAGTTTCTTGTCCACCTAATGCTTCTGTCACCATCTTCATATTTTCCTTTAATAAGGTAATTTCTCTTCTGAGGGACTCCATCTCATTTCTTAATCGGCCGTTTTCCTTTTCAGGCCGTATGCACTCTTCATTTTGGGTGCGGCTTTTAAGCACCACAAAGGCCTTTTTAATTTCGACCGCCGCTTCTTTTAGCATTTTTTGCGTAGTGCCTTTATAGTCTTTTTTAAGGCTTGCAACATCCATGATCAGTTTGACACTTCTGTTTACAGTTGTGCCAATGTCAGCCTCCTCTTTTCCGTCGGTTGTTTCTATAAGGACATTTGCCTCTGTAGATTGACCTATCTCTTCTGGTTGCCCCATGCTCCTAGTTCTTTTGGGGTCCGTCCAGTTCTCATAGAGTTCCTTCTCGGCGCGAATATCTAGAAGTCTTCTCTCCTCATCAGCATTCTTCTTCTTAGCCGCTGCCCAACCTACATATTGCCATGTTGTGGGTTTACGTCCTCTTTGTTTCTTTTCTTTGTTGTCTTCCACTTTCTTTTTAGGCATAGTTGTCCTATCAGCCAAAGAATCTTCTGACATGCTTTCCGTGTCAGCTTCCCCATCTATTGTTGAGTATCCTTTTTCTCTCTCTTCAGCACAACCTTCCGCCTCCGTAATTGATCTTACGGACGGTGATGGTGATAGAGATGTCCCTCTACTATCGCTTTTCCTCTCGACACTTCCGCTTTTATCTGCCCTTCTCATTGGGTTTGTGCGGATAGTTTTACGCCTCTCACCTCTCTGTTTTTGGACTAGAGATTTTCCCCCAACTTTTGATGTTGGAAGAGTTTCTTCTACACCTCTTTCGCTGGTAGCAGTCCCTCCAGACCTAGTTCTATGCTTTAGTGGCGGGAAGTTTTTGTTATAGAGCGCAACTACCTGCATGTCCACAACTTTTGGTGTTGATTTGTCCCCAGCTCCTTCTTCTTTCTCTGTTGCTATCTCCTCAATAGGAGAGGGAGCGCCCTTCCTTTTCTCTTGCTCGGTAATGGTGGTTGGACTTATATGGTCGTCTTTTGTCAACATCACTCTACACTCCAATGACCTGACGAGATTGGTAGTATCCCATCTTTTCCTCTCTTTGACGAGTATAGTTTTACTCTGATCTTCTTGTGTTGGTTTTGAATTCTCCATGGAAGAGTCTTCATCTACCGCCACTTCTTCGTCAGAAATTTCACGTGGAAACCTTTTTTCTTCCTTCCTCGAGGGCTTTTTGGGCTCATCTTTATTGTTGTTATTTTTAAACATGGACTTCATCTTTGCTTTATCCCATTCCCTGGCGAGGCTCTGCCGACCGGCGTATCTCCCTCCCAGCCGGAGACACCCCGAAACATGACCGGCCGTGTCCCCGACCGGGGCCCCCGGGACTCCGGGGGGGTCGGCATACACCCATACGGGAAGGACCAACAGCCATCCCCGCAGGGTCCCTGGCCCCTTACACCACCATGGGGGTTTTTACTCCTCCATGGTTTTTCAGGGGTCCCACTCCTCCGACAGAGTGGGTACCTCGCCAGGTGGCGCCACCCAGGGGGCCCCACGGACGCTTTGGACAGGGTCGCCGCTCCCCGGCCCTGCTCTACACGCCGTGGCGACCAGCTACCGTGTTACCCCTTGTCGAAGATTTTCGACGAGGGGGTGCGCCTCCCCGATCGATCGGTTTGGAAGGGAAACGGTCCCGACCGACCGGGGATATTCTCTCTCGCCGCCGGGCCCCGCCTCGGAAACGTCCGAGCGGCCCCAGCGGCAGGCGGCCGCGGCACCCTCCGGGCTAAGCCCCTTGGGTAACCCCTTCGGGCTATGCCCCTCGGGTAACCGCGGCGCGCCTTCTCCGCCACTCTCGGCCCGGATTCGGAAACGTCCGAGCGGCCCGAGGATGGCATGTCGCAAGGACGCTGGGACAAGAGCACGCTCTCCAACCAGCACCCTGCGACCTCCCTTTCGCCGTCGAGCCCCGCCTCGGAATATGTCCGAGCGGCCTCGACGGCTGACACGCGTGGTCCCCTCCGGGCAATGCCTCTTGGGTAAACCCTCCGGGCCATGCCCCTCGGGTGACCACGCGCGTCATAAAACTCCGCCGACTCAGTCCTGCCTCGGAATACTTCCGAGCGGCCTGAGTACGGCCTACCTTAGGGACGCTAGGACGGGGACCCAGGCTACCCAGCCTGGAGACCCCCAACCAGCACCCTGAGGCACCTCCCTGTCCTCGGGAACCGTTCTACGAACGGGCCCCGAGGACCGATCAACATGGCCCCCTCCGGGCAAAGCCCCTCGGGTGACCATGTTGACCCCTCCGCCGGCGCGATTCCCTCCGGGCAAAGCCCCTCGGGAAACCCTCCGGGCAGAGCCCCTCGGGTAATCGCGCGCGGCACCCTCCACTGCGGCCCCCGCCGCCGACGCCCACCCCCAACCCCCCAGAGGAAACCCCAAAACGAGTCCCCCTCAGGACGGAGGGGGGAGAAAACCCCGGGCGGCAAAAGCCGCCTACCCGGCAGACGTGCCGGGCTACAGAGCATGGTGGGAAGGGAAGCGCCGAAACGCCGTGCAGTCCCTTCTCCTAACGGTGCCATGCCACCGGGCGTTTGAATTCCGGGTCGCCATCCCTTACCACATACGAGCCGAAGCTCTAACGGGGAAGTGGGCCCCGTCTCCCCAGGGGGTGGAAATCTTTCACCCCCCGAAGGAGAGCCCCCAGAGACGGAGGGCGTGCCCCCCGGACCGGGGGCAGTGTACCACTAGAGGTACCGACCACTCTTGGCACCCCTCGCAAGGCTATTCCCTTGCGAAGGGTGAGCCCCCCCACCACGGCAAGGTGGTGGTCGACGGGGGGGCTTCTGGACAACCTGCAAACAGGATGTTGAGAAATGGTGCATAACCTGTAAAACCTGCGTTTCAAAGAAAGGTCCTTCAGGAAAAGGAAAATCTCCTCTACAAATTTATAATGTTGGAGCTCCATTAGAGAGAATTGTTATAGTCCGAATGACTATAACTATATTATATTATATTATATTAATATAGTTTTAATAATAAATTAGTAAGTCGGCTATTATACAATCATTTGAGAAACGTTCTCACGCTCTCGCGAAGCGTTTATCGCGAAAAGACGCAAACGCGATGAAATATAAGCGTTACACCGAAAACCGCGGATCGCAAGCGAAGAATCAACCTGCTTTGCTTGCACCTAGATAAAAGCGTGTGAATAAAAATTAGCCAATAAAAGAGCTTCTCTACATCTTCCCCCGAAAGATGTAGAAAAGGGCAGGAGACCACCGCGTACGGAGAGCGAGGCGATGAAGTCAGTCGCTAACGAAAATCCAAAAAGTCAAGTCGCTAATTAGAACCTAACTAGGAGTCGAAGACAAGCCGCAGAATATAAACTATCACCTGTAATCTGACTATTGAGAGCGAGCATACTTAACGAACTATCCAGGTGGGATTATACAGAATTAAACCAACTCAAGAAATAAGGGAAATAAAAGATTTATTCAAATAAACAATCGAAGTTAGTCAAGGAGGAGACGCCCGCCGATCCTAGGATCCTCATCCTTCAGTCGACTGAGACCCCAAAATTTTCCGTGCCTTCCCGGAGGCACAACAATTTGGTGGCAGCGGTGGGATCTCAGCCGCAGGGCCGACGTCGTCTCCAAAATCCTCACAGCGGCGAAGACCTGTAAAAACACATACAATTATAACAAGTGTTAGACGGGCACGTCAGTAACTCTGACGGAAACAAGCAGAAGCCACGACTAGGAGAGAACGAGAGAGCGGACAACATAAACAGTGCAACGAGTGATAAGCAGCCGGGAATCGAAAAGGATCGCCGACGTCCAAGGACAACGCCGACCTACGACAACCTCACGGGCAGCGCATCAACACGAGCGACGACCCGCCGTATCTATCACCAACACGGAGCCGCCGTTATCAGCCCACGAGCGATCAAGTTGCAGCAGCAGCAGCCGACCCGTATAGAGCGTAACGATGCGAGCCGTTATACTGTAAGTCCGAATTTATTTGATTGCGTGAATGTCGGAAGGTGACGAAACACCCCGACAAGCGATTAAAAACCAATCGTGGTTGCATAGTACACCTGTACGGTTAACGACGCGAGTATTGCCTTTAACTGCGCAAAATCTCGAAAGCGTTCGTAAAAATTTAGACAGCGATTTGACAAACGAAAATAATACCGAGTTACCTCCGAACGTAATAAACGAACGAGAATTTCCGTTTACTAGTTTTGACGCGAGTATATTCGCAAATAATCCAAGCGACTCCGTTCAAGTAACTCAAAACGAACCGCGTCGATTGCGACCGTATATCAGCCGAACTCCGAGTAGAGTATCTTCGCGGAGAGAATTTTCATTAACGTCATACGACAGCGAAATATTCGATCCCGAAGAAATTTATAGCGAAATAAATATGGCAGAAAATACAAACGTGAACGAAATTATTCCGCCAACCGCGATAGATGCCGAAATAAGCATACTCCGACAAACCCTTGCACAAATGGGACAGAATTTAGACGTCACGTTACAACAACCCTTTTTTTATATTTTTTTTTAACGCAGTGGGAATCCTCATGGATACCACCGCTCTCCGGGAAGAGAGCGGATGGTTATGTGGGACTTTTTGCTCCCCTTGGCCGATCCACAAATGGATCGGTCAGGGGGGTCAAGACATACCTCACTAAACCCACTGCGGATACCTTCTCGGGCGTTTATGGGGGACGGCGAGGATGCTGGGATCCCATGCCGTCTCGCCGCCCCCCTGCCTTATCCCTCCTTGCGAGAGTGTCGCGGAAGGCGACACTCTCCCCCCCCGCGAATTGCATCGTGCGGGGTCCTTGCGGTTGCGACGCAGGGCGGTATCGACCCCACGTCGCGCCCTCCCAAAGAGTTTGGGGGGCGGGGTCACGGCTCGAGTGTCCCGCTCGAGCCGCCACCCCCCGCCTCCGGAGTGGTGCTCCCTCCTCCTCCCGAAGGGAGTGGGGATTCGGCATTCACTCCGGAGGCCCTTACCAGGGGGTCCCTCTCTGAAGGAGAGAGACCCCCTCCGTGGACGACGTTGCCCTCCCACCGGTGCCATGTGGCTTCCGGTGAGAGGGCCCCGTGCGTCACGTCTTCGTCAAAGAGGGGGACCCAGGCGCCCCGAGCGGAAGGGCGATGCCCACCCGCCGGGGACACGTGGCCCCCCCTCGGTCTCCCCGGCTGCGACTCCTTTCGCTCCCTTAGGAGTTGGGATTCGGCCGCAACCGGGGGGATTTCCCTTCCGGGTGCGCAGACCCACCCCCCGGTGGGGTGATGCGTCCACGCCCCCGGTTCTCGTGAGGCTCCAAGGGGGGGGCATTAGGGACTTAGTTGTCCCCGGCCCCTCCCCCGGGAACCTCATCCTGCGTCAAAAGTTGACGCAGGTATGTTGGGGGCGGACCCCCCCCCGATCCGCGCCGCCACAAACGAGCGAGCTCGCCGACGGCGCGGAAGGGGAGGGCCCGGCCCCGCCCTCCACGTCTACTCTTCTTTTTCGAAGGTTGTACCCCCCCTCCGTGTCTTCTCCTTCTTCTCCTCCGCTGGGGGCGCGCCCCCCCCGATCCCCGACACCACAAACGGGCACGCCCGCCGGTGCCGGGGAAAGAGGGGGCACGTCCCCGCCCTTCATTTCTCCTCTCTCCCTCTCTCTCTCCGCCTCTTCTGCAGCATAACTTTGCTGCAGAAGGAGGAGAACGCCTTCCAGGCCTCTTCGTTGTCTGTCATTGCCTTTACTATTGAGGGCAATGACAGATCCCTCCCTACTGTGGCCACGAGCTCCTCTCTCTCGCCCGCCCAGGCAGCACACTCTTCGAGTGTGTGCTGGGCGGTGTTTCGCCCGTGGCCACAGTGATAGCACCGCGTTGTGCGCTCTTTCCCTATTCTGTGCAGGTACTCAACGAAACAACCATGTCCGGTGAGCACCTGCGTCGTGTGGAAGGACACCCCTCCTTTGACGCTGTCTAGTCAGTTTTCTAGACAGGGTCGTATAGCCCCGACGGTACGCTGTCCTGGCAGCTTCGGATCTTCGAGGCTGTCCCTCCATTTCTGGATCAGCGCCCGTCGGGAGTGGACCCTCACTGCACGCCGGATTCCGTCCGTTACTATGATGTCCGCCCGCTGATATTCGCGTGTACGCGTGTACACGTCTGCGTACATGCGGGCGAGCATCTCCACGGGGGGCTCTCCGGAGAGTACCCCCACCGCTACCCAGCTCACTGTACGGTAGTCCCGGCATATCCTGTTGGCCACCCGCCTCTGCAACTGCCTCGTGGCGTCTCTTGGGCCGTGAGTGGCCTCCAGGCGTTTCACCCGCACCGGGGCCCCGTACAGGAGCATGGCATGGATTGTTCCGGCGTACAGTCTTCGGACACTCCCGCCAGGTCCCCCAAGGTTGGGCAGCAGGCGCTGCAGCGCCATTGCTGTCTTTTCCACCTTGGGGGATATACGGCGGAAGTGTTCCCGAAAGGTCCACTTGCTGTCGAGGTGGAGGCCCAGGTATTTCAGGCAGGCCCCCACCTCTATCGAAGTGTCCTCCACACTGATGTGGGCTCTTGGTGGCGCCCCGTGAGAGCCATCGTGTAAAAAGATGGCCTCAGTTTTTTGGGGCGCCACTTTGAGCCCCATCTGCTTCACGAGCCGCACAACGCGATGCACCGCTATGTTTGCTCAAGCGGTTGCGTCTTCCCACGAGACTCCCCCGGCCATCACCAGCGTGTCGTCGGCATAACACACCGTGTGACAGCCGGAGGGGAGGGCTTGCCGAAGAACAGCGTCGTATGCGAGGTTCCACAGCAGGGAGCCAAGTACTGACCCCTGCGGAACCCCGCACGTCATCTGACGCTTCTGTTCTTCGGCGTTCCGATCGGTATAGGCCAATCGCCTGTCCCGGAAGTAGTCCGCCAGGATTGACACCAGATACGGGGGGACCCGGTGGTATTCCAGGGCCGCCCCGATCCGGTGCCACTGCAGGGTGTTGAATGCGTTGGATATATCCAGCGACACAGCAAGCAACACCCCGCCTTCCTCCGTCACGGCCTCCGAGATCGAACGGATCCGAAGAATTGCATCTATCGTGGACCGTCCGACCCGGAAGCCGTACTGCTCCTGGCTCAGATTTAGACCTTCCCGGGACAAGTGGTAGACGAGGCGGTCAGCTATGATCCTTTCTAGGATCTTACCCGCCTCATCTATTAGGCAGATTGGCCTATACGCCGAGGGTACATCCCTCGGCTTGCCCTCCTTAGGAAGGAGGACTACGTTTGCCTCTTTCCATTCTCGTGGGAATCAACCCATGCGGAGGCATTCGTTGTACATCCTCCGCATGGGTCCCGCAAGACCCCGATAGGCGAGAGCCCAAATTCTCCCGTGAACGCCATCCGGACCGGGGGCCTTCCCCGGCTTTATCTTTTTGATGGCGTTCCGGAGCTCTCCCTCCGTGACCCCCATGGCCTCCTCGTCCCACTCCCACTCCCGCTCCGGAATTAGGTCTGGTTGACCCTCTTCTCGCGGGAATAGAGTGTGGACGACTCGGCCGATAAATTGGGGGTCAAGGGACTCCGTGATTGGGGCGCCCCCGCTTCTCAGTTTTTTGAGTACTATGCGGTATGGGCGCCCCCACGGGTCTTCGTCCAGGGAGGAGAGCAACTCATCCCAGGCTCTCGCCTTTGCCTTCCGTATCAGAACGCGCAGGTCATCTCTCTTTTTTTTGTAGTTGTCCCACGCGTCCTGATATCTCTCGGGGTCTACCCGCTCGAGCTTTTTCCTCCTATACATTTTTCTTCTTGCGTGGTCGGAGGCTCGCCTTGCTTCGGCGATTTCCTCCGACCACCAGTACGTTTTTCGGGGGGACTTTCGCTTTATCCTGGGCATGGCCGCATCACAAGCATCGTTTATCGTTTGGAGCAGCCACGCCCCCTCTTCCTCTTGGTCCCTCCTGTTTTTCCCTCCTCTAACCATCAGGGCCGCCTCAATTGCGGCCAGAAACGCGTCCTGGTCCAGTTTCTTTAGGGCCCATCTTCGAGAGACAGCTTCCTTCCTTTGGCGGCGCTCAACTACCTCGCGGGGGAAGGCGCCGACGGAGAATTCCACATATCTGTGGTCAGAAATGGTTTCAACCTCCGCCAGCACTCTCCACCCGCTCACCATCCTTGAGGCAGAGGGAGTGACCCATGTCAAGTCTATGATTGACTCTTCCTGCCTCCTAACGCATGTGGCCTTCCTCCCCCTGTTACAGGGAAGGAGACCACACCGCGCCGCCCAATCTAATGTCTGACCACCCCGCCAATCTTCCCGCGGGGAACCCCACACGCCCGATTTGGCGTTGAAGTCCCCCGACGTCACAACAACCCTCCGTCGTAGCGCCCTGAGAAACTTCACAAATGCTTAATATAATACAAGCTATACATGCAGAGCTACATACACTAAACACACGTATGAATAGGATAGAAGCCGCACAGGCATACACACACACAGACGAACAGCGGGAGTCCGATTACGAGCCTCGTATGACTTACGGACAGACTGAGCGCGACGTACGAAATCGACGGAGTACTGCACGACAATATATGTCTCTAAAAGAAGCGCGAATGATGATACCTGAATTCGACGGTACATCGCAACACCGCCTTCAGAAATTTCTAAACGCATGCACATATACAATGCAAAACATACATCCCGGAGACGAAGAGTCTCTGATACAAGGCATACTATTTACTAAATTAAAGGGTAAAGCCATGCAAGTTTTCGAAACGCGAGACATACAAACGTTTGAAGAATTAAAACAACAACTAGAGACCGCATACCAATGCAAGCAAAGTACTGCCCACTTGCAATTAGAATTTAATTCGCTATAGCAGAAATATAATGAGACAGCACAAAATTTCGAGCAACGCGTCGACCAGCTCGTTATGAATTTATACGATTCAATGATAGAAGAAGGAAACCAGACGAGCTCAGAGAAACGCACTATCTTACAAACGATCCAAACACAAGCATTATTAAATTTTTAATTAGGGCTGCGAAGCGACTTAAAGGTACTTGTACGCTCACAACGATATACGACGCTTCAAGAAGCGATAGCCGGCGCGAGCGCGGAAGAGAGATTTATCGGACCTAGCACGTCACGGGCAACAAATTCCTCGCTAAATAAGCCTGAATCAACGCGGTCAGGACAGCGAACGACGGGACAATATTATAGATGTGGAAAACCCGGACATTACGGACGAGACTGTCGTAGCAAAGTCAACGTTCTGCCGAAACCGGAAAAATCCTCGCGCGTATCCGCCATCGAAAAATTTTGCAATTATTGCAAAAAGCGTGGACATAACCGCGAAGAATGTTGGGAATTAAACGGGCGACCGAAAAATAATACGCCCCCACGGAACAAGCCAGAGGATCGAAAAAAACCGCGAAGTATTAATAAAATAGATAATCAAAGAATCCGGCAGGAGAGAAATTCCGAGTCCGAACGTAGCAGCGATGAAGACGGAGAGCGCGGAGATAAGATTAAGAAGACTCGCGCGTTCGAATATCAGGTGACACACGTGTGCCGAACGCCGAGAGAGAGAGAGCGAGTTTAAATATAATTACTCTGCCCATGCGAGAGGCAAAACGCGGAAAAGTAAATATGCTTTACGATTTGGGAGCTACGATTTCATTGATAAAAGTGAAACACTTGAAGGGCGAGACCGAAATTTACAATAATAAAATAACTCTCGTTGGAATAACCGGTCATAAAGCAAGGACGGAAAAATGTACGCGACAATTAAGCTAAACGGAAACAAGATAAAACACGCGATTTACGTCGTGAAAAATGATTTCCCAATGGAATACGACGGGATCATAGGAATCGATTTCCTCCAGAAGCAGCAAGTCACGTGCGATTACAAAAAACGCGAATTACAAATCGGAAACGCCGTCCTAAAATTGCAACCGTATAACAAAATTATCTTAAAGCCGCGTAGTGAAACAATTATACATGCAATAACAAATGATAATAAGACAGGGATCATTCGAGCCAAAGAAACCGCCCCAGGAATCTATATCAGACGATGTTTGGTAGAACCGAAGAATTACCAATGTCCCATCAGTGTAATTAATACAACTGATAAGTCGGTCGAGATACACACACCACTTTTTTTTTTTGACGCTGGGAAACCGTCATGGTACCACGCACCCCCGGGTAGAGGTGCGGGTTATGTGGGACTCCTTGTTCCCCTTGACCGAGCCACGAATGGTTCGACCAGGGGGCCCAAGTCCTACCTCACTAAAACCCCAGCGGGTGTTCATCCCGGGCGTTGGATGGGGGACGGCGAGGATACCAGTTTCCTATGCCGTCCCGCCGCCCCCCCGCCAAGCCGTCTCCGAGGAGCTGCCTCGACCTTGCGGCCGAGACCCCTCCCCGACCGCACAGTCAATGACTGTGCGGTTCCTTCGCGGTTGCGGTGCGGGGCAACACCAACCCCACACCGCGCCCTCCCAAAGAATTTGGGGGGCGGGGCCATGGCTCGAGAGCTCCCGCTCGAGCCATCGCCCCCCGCCCCCCTGGTGGACGCATCCCCCGGATTCCCTAGAGGGTGATCCGGTTCGGCGTTCCACCAGGGGAGCCCTCACCAGGAGGTTCCTCTCAGGAGGAGAGGAGCCTCCTCCGTGGACGGTGTTGCCCTCCCACCGGTGCCTTATGGCTTCCCGGTGAGAGCGCCCCGCGCGTCACGTCTTTACAGAGGGGGACCCAGGCGCCCCGGCCGGACTGGCGATGCCTGCCCGCCGGGGACACGTGGCCCCCCCTCGGCCCCCCCAGCTGCGGGTCCCTCCGCTCCCGTGGGAGTTAGGATTCGGCCGCAGCCGAGGGGGTTTCCCGTTCGAGGGCGCGGACGCGCCGACCCCCGCCTATGCGAGGCGACACGCCCGCGCCCCAGAACCCCGAGAGGCCTTCGGGGGGGGGGGGGCCCTGGGACTTAAACATCCCCAGTCCCCCCCCCGGAGGCCTCATCCCGCATCGTACTTAGACGACAACGCGGGTGTATTGTGGGCGAACCCCCCCCGATCCCCGCCACCACAGATGGGCAAGCCCACTGATGGCGGGGAAAGAGAGGGTCCGCCCCCGTCTCTCATACTCTCGTCCCTCTTCCCTCCTCTCCTTCTGAGGGCATACCCCCACCGAGCCCCACCACCGGCGAACCAACCCACCGACGGCGGGGGAGGGCGGGGCATGTCCTCCTCCTCCTCCACGTTGCCGCTTCTTCCCCTAGCATCGGAGGCGCACCCCCCCTCAATCCCCGACATCACAAACGGCTAAGGCCGCCGGTGCCGGGGAAAGAGGGGGCACGCCCCCATCCGCTCGCTGGCGTTCCTCCTCCTCTCCGCTGTCCTCAGTTTCTCCCTCCTCCCATTCCCTTGCTCTCTCACCCTTCTTCTCTCTATCCCGCTCCTTCTCCTCCTTCTGCCGTAGCACTTTTTCGCAGAAGGAGAAGAAGGCCCTCCATGCTTCTTCGCTCTCCGTGATCTTTTTTACGATCACGGGGAGCCACAGGTCTCTCCCCACTGCGGCCACCAACTCCATTCGTTCTCCCGCCCAGGCAACACAGTCCTCAAGTGTGTGCTGGGCGGTGTCCCGATGGTGGCCGCAATGGTGGCAGAGCGTGGTGCGTTCCTTGCCTATGCGTCTCAGGTACTCACCGAAGCACCCATGCCCGGTGAGCACCTGAGTCATGCGGTATGTCACACCCCCGTTTGCTCTGCTTAGCCATTGTTCCAGGCAGGGCTGGATGGCCCCGATGGTGCGCTGTCCGGGAAGATTGGGGTTTTCCAGTCCCTCGGACCATTCTTTTATTAGGCACCGCCGGGTATGGACCCTCAGGTTACGCCGGATACTGTCCGTCACTATGGTGCCCCCCCTTTGCAGCCCGCGTGTACGTTTGTACACCTCGGTGTACATTCGGGCTAGCAATTTGACGGGGGGCACCCCGGAGATCACTCCGGCTGCCGTCCAGCTGACCGTACGGAACCCCCTGCAAACTCTGTTGGCGACCCGCTTTTGTAGCTAGTGCAGTGAGTCCTGCAGCTTGCGGGTCGCCCCCAGTTTCTCCGCCCATACGGGGGCTCCGTACATCAGCATAGCATGGACAGTTCCGGCATATAATCGGCGAACCCTTTCGTCGGGCCCCCCGAGATTCGGCAAAAGCCGACATAGGGCCATCGCGTCCCTTTCCACTCTCGGGGTTATCCGGCGAAAGTGCTCGCCAAACGTCCTATTTACCATCCAGGTGGAGACCCAGATATTTCATCTGGGTCCCCACCTCTACGGGGGCGTTTTTCACCATTATTGTGGTTTTGGGTTGCGCCTCTATTCTTTTATTGTGAAAAAAGACAGCTTCCGTCTTTTGGGGCGCCACCCTCAACCCAATATCTTTAATCGTCCGCACCACGCGCGCCACTGCCAGGTTGGCACGTCCCTGCGCTTCTCCTCAGGTGTCTCCCCCGGCCAATATCAGGGTATCGTCAGCATAGCATATTGCCTGACAGCCGGGGGGGAGGGCAACCCGCAGGGCGATGTCGTACGCGAGGTTCCACATCAATGGTCCCAGGACCGAGCCTTGCGGAACCCCACACGACATCTCCCTGCTCTGCTCTTCGGCGTTTCTGTCTATATAGACCAACTGTCTATCCCGGAAGTAGTCCGCTAAGACCGACACCAGGTATGGGGGGACCCTGTGGTATTGCAGGGCCTCCCCCACCCGGTGCCACGGCAGGGTGTTGAAGGCATTTGATATATCGAGCGATACCGCCAACAACACCCCGCCTTCCCTCGTTACGGCCTCCGCGACCGAGCGAACCCGCAATATTGCGTCTACCGTCGATCGCCCGGCCCGGAAGCCGTATTGTTTGTCATCCAACTGCGGACCACTCCGAGACAGGTGGTGGACGAGGCGGTCTGCGATGATCCTTTCTAGGATTTTTCCCGCCTCGTCCAGCAGGCAAATCGGTCTATACGCCGAGGGCAACTCCCTTGGTTTGCCCTCCTTCGGAAGAAGGACTACATTTGCCTTCTTCCACACCCGGGGAAAGGAGCCCGTTTTGAGACACTCGTTATACAAGTGCCTCATGGGCTCCGCTAGATCCTTGAAGGCAAGGGCCCATGCCTTCCCGTGGACGCCGTCAGGTCCGGGGGCTTTCCCCCTTTTAATTTTCCTGACGGCGTCCCTTAACTCTCCTCTCGTGACCCCCATCTCTTCCTCGTTCCACTCCTGCTCCCGCTTCCGAATTTGATGACTATCAATTCGCGGGAACAGGGTGTCGATTACTTCTTTTACGAGATGGGGATCCATGGTTTCCGTTTGAGGGGCCGTCCCTCCCTTGAGTTTATTTAAAACCATTTTATAGGGACGACCCCACGGATCCCTGTCCAGAGAGGAGAGCAGTTCCTCCCATGCCCTTGCCTTCGCCTGCCTTATGGGGGTGCGTAGGATGCAGCGTGCTTCTCTGTACGCATCCCACGCGTCCTCCAGGCCTTCCGGATCTAGCAGCGCGTGCCTTTTCCTCCTGTGGATTTTTCTTCTTGCTTGCCTCAGTTCTGCAATATCCTGCGACCACCAATATGCCTGTTTTTTTAGGCCTATTCTTCATTCGGGAGGGGGAGGGAGTACCACTCTGGAGGCGGGGGGTGGCGGCTCGAGCGGGACACCCGAGCCGTGACCCCGCCCCCAAACTCTTTGGGAGGGCGCGACGTGGGGCTGATACCGCCCTGCGTCGCAACCGCGAGGACTCCGCACGATGTAATTTGCGGGGGGGAGAGTGTCGCCTTCCGCGACACTCTCCCAAGGAGGGATAAGGCGGGGGGGCGGTGAGACGGCATGGGATCCCAGCATCTTCGCCGTCCCCCACAAACGCCCGAGAAGGTATCCGCAGTGGGTTTAGTGAGGTATGTCGTGAGCCCCCTGACCGATCTATTTGTGGATCGGCTAAGGGGAGCAAGAAGTCCCACATAACCATCCGTTCTCGTAAAAAAAAAAAAAAAAAAAAAAAGGCCTATTCTTCACTCGGGGCATGGCTACGTCGCATGCCTGTGTTATAACATTTTGTAGCCATGCCCTTTGTTCCTCTGGACCTTCCCTTTGGGAACTGTCCACTATTAGGGAAATGCATCCTCATCCATTTTTCTGAGGGCCCAACTCCTGGAGCCGGCCTCTCTGAGTAGGCGGCGCTGTAAGACCTTTTTTTTTTTTTTTTTTGGTAACTCTGGGGAAACCTCATGGTACCACTCACCTCCGGGTAGAGGTGAGGGTTATGTGGGACTCCCTGTCCCTTTCGGGACAGGACCTACCGCACTAAAACCCCAGATGTCCTACCCGGGGCGTTTGATGGGGGGTGCCGAGGATGCTGGTAACCCATGCCGTCTCGGAAACCACCCCCCCGCCCATAACTCTCCGGGGAGCCGCCTCAACCTTGCGGCTGAGACACCTCCCCGACCGCACAGTCAATGACTGTGCGGTATCGACACGGTTGCGGCACGAGGCGACATCGACCTTATGCCGCGCCCTCCCAAAAAGTTTGAGGGGCGGAGCCATGGCTCGAGAACTCCCGCTCGAGCCATCGCCCCTCGCCCCCCCAGTGTCGCAACCCCCAGACCCCCAAGAGGGTGGTCTGGTTCGGCGGTCCACTGAAGGGGCCCTCATCAGGAGGCCTCTCTCAGAAGGAGAGAGACCCCCTTCCGTGGACGGTGTTGCCTTCCCACCGGTGCCCAGCGGCTCCCGGTGAGAGGGCCCCACACGTCACGTCTCGTCTGTGAGAGGAAGCCAGGCACCCATGCGGGAGGACAAGTCCGCCCGCAGGGGATACGTGGCCCCCCTCTCCAGGTCCCCCCGACTGCGGCCACCCTCTTTCCCCTAGGGGTCAGAGTTCGCCCGCAGCCAGGGGGGCCCCACCCTCTCGGAGAGTGTGGGGGGGAGAGGGTACGCCTAGGCGCACCCATATCCCCCCCGACACCCTCACCCGGCATCTGACAATGCCGGGGTTTTTTGGGTCCCTCTCTCCCGATCCCCACCGCCGCTAGCGGACGCAGCCTTGGCCACGACCGCCGACGGCGGGGAAGGAGGAGGACGACCCCCACCCCTAGGCCCCGCAGGGGGTGCCGCAAGACACCCCCGCTCCCCAAGCCTGTGCCGGCACCTGGCCGGCCGGAGAAAGTCCACACAGAGCGGACACCTCGGGCCGGCCAGGCACCCTGCCACCTTGTGCCTAGGGGAGCCGCAGTTGTAACAGCGGCTGCCCCTGTCCACCCGCGAGGTGCACCGGCGCCATGTGTGGCCAACACACAGGCACCGGTAGCACCTCGCCGCCCCCATAGCGTTGACGTCGGTCGCCTCACCGACGCCAACTCCCCCCTTCTTTTCTTCCTCCCCTCTACCCCGCCACTGGAGGTGCCCTCTCCTTCACTGGAGGTGGCGGTGGTGGTCCTTCTCCTTTTGACCCTTCCCCCTCCCCTTCCCTTCTCCTTCCCCATATCCCCTTCCCCATCCTCATCCCCAACCTTTCTACCCCTCCCCAACACCTTCACCCACTCCCCAGTGGCGGTACCCCCCCTCCTTCCCTCTCGGGGTCCCCTGGACCCCCTCCCCTCCGACGAGTTCTCCGAGGCGTCTCTCCACAAGCCCCAGCCGGTCGGAGCTGTCCGCCAGCATTAAGGATATCTCCTCCAATCTGGCTTCCAGCTCCGCCGGCATAGGGGCCGCGACACTCGACGCCCCGGTCACCCCCGTCTGTGTCCCCGCGTTTCGGGATTTGTTCCCGGGACACGGGGTCACCTCCGTCTGGCTCCCCTGATCCCGGACTTCTTTTCCAAGATCAGGGGTCGCCTGAACCCCCCTGTCCCGGACCCTTTTTCCGGGTGCAGGGGTCTCCTCCGTTTGCATCCCCTGGTCCCGGAGGTCAGATACACACACCCCTCGTAACCGTAGAAGACGTTTGCGAAGATAACGCGCACAAGTTGTACACGATACATATAGACGAGACTCCGAATCAATTAACGCGTGACGAACGAATTTGACAATTGTTACACACAAAGCATTTAAACGAGGAAGAAAGGAAAGCGATACAGAAAATATGCGAAGAATATAGCGACGTGTTTTATTTAAGCGGAGAACCACTGTCATGCACAGCAACGCTAAACCACGAGATAAGCACGCGCGCCGATACCTCACCCGTCAATGTGAGACCGTATCGCCTTCCCGAGAAACACAAATCAGAAGTAAACAAACAAGTACAGGAAATGCTAAAAGACGGAATTATTAGTACAAGCATTAGCCAGTGAAATGCACCGTTATTAGTAGTGCCAAAAAAGGCTGACGCAACAGGCAAACCGCGATTAAGAGTAGTAGTCGATTTCCGGAAGTTAAATGAATTAACTATAGGCGATTCATTCCCACTGCCGAATATTACCGATATTTTGGATCAGCTGGGAAACGCGAAGTATTTTACGACGCTCGACCTCGCATCTGGATATCACCAGATACCGATGGCCAAGCGCGACAAAAATAAAACAGCCTTCTCGACTCCCTACGGACACTACGAGTTTAATAGAATGCCGTTTGGACTCAGAAACGCGCCTGCGACTTTCCAACGACTTATGAACTCAGTGCTAATCGGGATACAAGGACTCCGATGTCTCGTTTATCTCGACGACATCGTTATATACGGATCCAGTTTAGAGGATCACAACAGAAGACTCGCGGAAGTATTACAACGCCTACGGAAACATAGTCTCTAACTACAGCCTGACAAATGTGAATTTTTACGAAAAGAGGTAATATACCTTGGAAATATTATTTCCGAAAACGGTATACTGCCAGATCCGTCGAAATTAGAGGCGGATAAAAAATTTTCCGACACCACGGAAAGTAAAAGACGTACAATCGTTTATCGAACTAGCGGGTTATTACCGGAAATTTATAGAAAATTTTTCGCGAATCGCAAAACCATTAACAAAATTAACGAAGAAAACGGAAACGTTCGAATGAAAAAACGAACAACAAATCGCGTTTGACAAATTAAAGGAAAAATTAACGACAGCGCCAGTGCTAAAGTATCCGGATTTCAATGAAGAATTCAACGTGACTGCCGATGCCTCGGACTATGCAATCGGAGCCGTACTATCACAAGGAACGGTAGGCAAGGATAGACCTATCGTATACGCCAGCCGAGTATTATCTCGCGCGGAACAAAATTATAATACTACGGAAAAGGAACTATTGGCAATTGTATGGGCTGTTAAACATTTTCGACCATACATTTATGGCACAAAGTTTAAAATAATTACCGATCATAAACCTTTGATATGGTTGTTCAATGTAACTGACCCCGGGTCTAGATTAATCCGTTGGAGACTGAAACTCGAGGAATATGATTATGAAATCATACACAAGGCCGGATGAGCAAACGCGAATGCCGACGCGCTAAGCCGACAAGTAACCCGAGATATCAACGAGGAGACAAAAAATAGAATCTTCACGTTAGAAGAAGACGAAGAAGAAAAAGAAGAGGAAGAATTCGCGGATAATACAAGGAAATATTCTGAAGAGGAAAAGAAACAAATACTCTACGAATATCACGATGCACCCACAGGAGGGCATCAAGGAATCAAACGAACAATAAAAAGAATTCGATTAAATTATAACTGGCCAGGATTGACAAAAGATGTCGAACAATATATCGCCAAATGCAAATCCTGCCAAAAAAATAAATTATCGCGCCGAATAAAAGCACCCCTCGTGATCACAGATACTCCGAATAAACCATTTGAAAAATGTGCATTAGATATCCTCGTACCGCTAACAGTTACCACTAACGGAAACAAATACTTACTAACATTTCAGGATAGCCTGACGAAACTCAGTAAAGCGATACCGATCGCAAATCAGGAAGCAAATACCGTCGCGAAAGAGTTCGTTACGAAAATAATTTTTGAACACGGCATTCCCGAAAAAATTTTAACAGACCAAGGCACAAATTTTATGAGCAAAGTATTTAAAAATATATGCAAATTATTAAGAATAAAAAAAATACAAACAAACGCGTATCACCCCGAGAGTAATGGAGCATTAGAAAGATCGCACCGCACATTAGCCGAATATTTGCGACAATATATAAATGCTGACCAAACCGACTGGGATGAATGGGTGCCATACGCAATGTTTACATATAATACCACTCCTTATTCAGCTACGGGATATACCCCCTTTGAATTATTATACGGACGACAAGTCGAACTACCGACGGCACTAACAAAACCGCCTAAACTGACGTATAATTACGATGACTCTCTACAGGAACTAAGGGAAAGAATACGTGCCTCAAATTAACTTGCGAAAAAAAATATTAAAGAGGAAAAAATAAAATCGAAAGAATACTTTGATAAATCCGCGAAAGAAACCGAATTTAAAATAGGCGACAAAGTACTCGTATACAACGAGACACTCCGACGCGGACGATTTAAGAAATTAGACGCATTATGGGCAGGACCGTATACAATAATAGAAAAAAATTCAAGCGTCAATTACACAGTAAAGAAAGGAAGAAGAGCAATACGCATACACACAAACAGATTAAAATTATTTATTGAAAATTAGAACTTACCTAATCGTCTGCTTCGTCCTCGCAATATACCTCGTCCCGCACGATATGGATAACCTTACACCAAGAAGACACTTGGCTATACTCGACCTCCGCTGAACAGACAATAACTATACGATGCGACGGACGATCAGAGAGTAAAGTAATCAAAAACACAGGCGAGATTACATTAAACGAAAACTGTAAACTGACAACAACAGACACAACATTACAAACGGCAGGAAAATTGTACGGAAATACCTTAGAAACTTTCCTACCAAATATAAATATAACAATTCCACGAGACGAAAAAATAGGACATGATCAGGACACAATAGAAAACATCTCACAACATCGTTTAGAATTGACAAAACTCAGAGACAAAATAGAAACTATAGACAACGACTTACAAAACAACGAACAAAATTTTTATGCACGGAAACAATTTATCTACCCAATGACATTCACCGGAACAGTAATGACAGTAGCTGCAATATTCATTTTAACATGGATAATAATAATAAAAAGAAAAAATAAAAACAAAAAACAACCGCAAACTACAACAAATATTGACTTCGAAATACCGAGATCAATCCTAAGAAGAAGTCAAAGTACTAGAATTTAAGAAACGATTGTAATACTATACTGTAACGGGAAACCACTATTATACGTAAGTTAAGAAATTAAGAACAAAAAACTTCGTACCTCCGTTTTTCTTTTTCAACGGGGGAGAAATGTTATAATCCGAATGACTATAACTATATTATATTATATTATATTAATATAGTTTTAATAATAAATTAGTAAGTCGGCTATTATACAATCATTTGAGAAACGTTCTCACGCTCTCGCGAAGCGCTTATCGCGAAAAGACGCAAACGCGATAAAATATAAGCGTTACACCGAAAACCGCGGATCGCAAGCGAAGAATCAACCTGCTTTGCTTGCACCTAGATAAAAGCGTGTGAATAAAAATTAGCCAATGAAAGAGCTTCTCTAGATCTTCCCCCGAAAGATGTAGAAAAGGGCAGGAGGTCACCGCGAACGGAGAGCGAGGCGATGAAGTCAGTCGCTAACGAAAATCCAAAAAGTCAAGTCGCTAATTAGAACCTAACTAGGAGTCGAAGACAAGCCGCAGAATATGAACTATCACCTGTACTCTGACTATCAAGAGCGAGTATACTTAACTAACCACCCAGGTGGGATTATACAGAATTAAACCAACTCAAGAAATAAAGGAAATAAAAGATTTATTCAAATAAACAATCGAAGTTAGTCAAGGAGGAGACGCCCGCCGATCCTAGGATCCTCATCCTTCAGTCGAATGAGACCCCAAAATTTTCCGTGCCTTCCCGGAGGCACAACAGAATACAGATGGACATACTTGGTCCTCTTCCTTTGACAAGATCTGGAAACAAATATTTGCTTGTTATCGTAGATTGCTTCACTAAATGGGTGGAGGCTTTTCCTATTAAAAATATCAGAGCTAGAATAGTCGCTGAAGTCTTTGTTAATCAATTTATCTCAAGGCATGGAATTCCAAGTGAAGTTCACACCGATCAAGGGAAGAATTTTGAATCACAACTCTTCTTGGAATTAATGAAATTACTCGGAATAAGAAAAACTAGGACTACCGCCTTTCATCCTCAATCTAACAGACAAGTAGAACGCCAACATCAGACTATTTCAAATTTCTTAGCGAAATACATATCGGAAGATCAAAAGGACTGGGATCGATGGATTCCCATGTTTCTTTTAGCTTACAGATCTTCGAAGCATAAAACCACTGGCGTGACTCCGGCAGAGCTATATTTTGGTAGGGAACTAAGGTTACCGGTGGATCTTTTACGAGGAAATCCTGAATCTTCTGAAGGAAGACTTTCAAAAAAAATTTTTATTAGAAATCTAAAAGAGAAATTAGAAGAAATTCATTCTTCAGTTAGGGAGCGAATGAATCTGAAATCTTCTCAGATGAAGATTCGTTATGATTGTAGTGCCACAAGAATTCTTTTCGAAGTAGGACAGAAGGTTTGGTTTTATAATCCTCGTAGGATTAAAGGGAAAGCTCCGAAATCACAAGGAAGTTGGGAAGGTCCATTCCGGATAGTAAAGAAACTTAGTGATGTGGTGTTTTGTATAGAAAGATCGTTTAGACATCAGAAAAAAAATTGTACATTCAGATAGATTAGCTCCTTTTCTCGAAAAAAGTTTAGAAAAATAATTAAGTAGATTGGAGCCCGGAAATGTCGATTTTTCTTAGGATAACGAATTGTCTTCCGCGATCGGCTCTTATCGTCTGTCTTATACTTTAGATTTATATAAGTATAATATCTTCTTTATTTGGGTCGAGGGTTACACCGGGACGCGACCTTTACTCGACTAGGCTGAACTGAGTACTACTTGACGAGCGTCGAGCTCTTCATTCGTATACTGAAAAATCAAAAAGGTCGCCGATCTCCGTCGGTCGCTGGTCGGTCCTTTCTTTTGATAAAAAAATAAATCGACCACCCGCTTCATAGCTTTCCGCAGGAGATAAGCGGATATGTATACTTCGCCGCGATCGCGCGTAAAAGAAACTGAGACGAATATCGTCCGCCGATAAGCCTGCGGTATCTATCCTTGTATATATTGTTACGTCCTCCGGACGTTTTCTCTCTCTAATCACTCGCACATTCTCACACACGCGGAACACGCCCAAAAAGGATAAAGACTCTTAAGGTGGTACTGAGTTTTAATATGAAAATCCAGTACAAAAGAACGATGCAATACAATAAATAATATGCACAAATGCTCATTGGCCTCGAAAGCGTCTGCTCGATGCGACAGCTCGACCAAATCTGTCATGGAGCCTCAAAACAACCACAGGGCTGTTGTCAATAAACAACCCCCTTAACGATGAAGTTCCACAACGACACACAAGGGATGATATTCAGGAGATGAAAGATCAGGGACGTAACACTGCCCCCCTTCTTCAAGATTGTCGTCCCGACAATCAGAAACAGAGGGTTATCCAACGTTGTCTAATAACTCTGCATTCCGATGCCGATCTCAGGACTCCGACGAATTTTCCTGTTCTACCCTTTTTTTTTTTTTTTTTTTTACGTAGTGGAAATCCTCATGGATACTCCCGCCCTCTGGGTAGAGGGCGGGCGGTTATGTGGGACTTTTTACTCCCCTTGGCCGATCCACGAATGGATCGGTCAGGGGGCGCAAGACATACCTCACTAAAACCACTACGGATACCTTCTCGGGCGTTATTAGGGGGCGGCCAGGATGCTGGTATCCCATGCCTACTAGCCGCCCCCCCACCTTAATCCCTCCTGAGGAGGATGCTACTGAAGGCAACACCCTCCCCCCGCAAGTGCAGGTCTTCGCGGTTGCGACGCAGGGCGGTATCAACCCCACGCCGCGCTCTCCCGTTGGTTTTGGGGGGCGGGGTCACGGCTCGAGTATGCCCGCTCGAGCCGTCACCCCCCGCCCCCCCGGTTGGGGTTCCCCCGGCACCCAAAGAGTAGCCGAGTTCGACCGCCAACCGAGGGGGGCCCTCTCAGGGAAGCCACCCCCGGGGGGGTGACTTCCCTCGCGAGGGTTGCTCCCTCCAGCCGAGAACGCCCGACCCTGGGCGTCTTTCTCGGCGGGAGGGCAACAGACCCTCGCACCCTCGCGGGAGGGGGACCGCGTGCAATGGGGATCAAGCCGAAGCTTGGACCCCCCGCAATCCCCCCGTCTGCCGGGTGCCGTGGCAATCACCCTTTCCCCAGAGGGGGTTCAGGGCTCGGCCGCCGGCATCCGGCGCTAACGCCGGGGTCTCTCCTCGAGGAGACCCCGGCTGGACGAGGGCGCAGGACCGCCCACCCCCCCGCCGGCCGACTCCTATGAGCCACCGGCAGGCGGGCAAGCGGCCAGGCGCCCCCGTCCCTTCCACGCGTGGGCGGTCAGCGGCGCCGGGCCCTAAGGCCCGACGACGCTAGCCCCCACAACCCCGTCGATGGTGGCCCCCCTCCGTCCCAAAGGGAATCGAGGGCCGGCCACCACCGCCGGGGAAGAAAAAAGCCAGCACCCCTTTCCCCCACAGGGGGAGGAAAGGGGCCGGCACCCTGGGGAGGCGGAGGGCCGCCCATCCCCCGGCCGAGGGACCTAGGTCCCGCGGCCGGCAACCGGCAGCCCCCGCCCCCCTGCAGGGGAGAGGGTCTCACCCGGCTGCGCCGGGAGAGACCCCCCCCGTTTCCATCATTCTTTCTATCACCTCCCTTTTTCAAATCTCTCTCGCCGGGCTTGGGAGGGGAGATGGGGATAAGACGGTATGTACGTCCCACCCCACCCCCCCATTAATTTCATCCCGGGTCGGGTCGACGTCGGCGCCGTGTTCCGCGTCCGACGCCGATCCTTGAGGGGGGGGGAGCCAGTCTTCATCCCCGTCCTCCCCTTCGCTCCCCTCCTCATTGGGAGGCCTTCTCCTCCTCCTCCTCCTCTGCCCCTCCCGTTCTCGCGCTCTCTCCCTCTCCTCCTTCTGCCTCATAACTTTTTCGCAGAAGGAGGAGAAGGCCCTCCATTTGTCTTCGCTCCCGACCACAGCCGCAATTACGGCCGGTAGCGAGAGGTCTGCGCCCACCGCGGACACGAGCTCCCTCCTTTCTTCGTTCCAGGCAGCACACGCCTCCAGCGTGTGCTGCGCGTCGTCACGCTCGTGCCCGCAATGGACGCAACGGGTCGTGCGCTCCTTTCCAATACGGCACAGGTACTCACCGAAGCATCCATGCCCGGTAAGCATCTGTGCCATCCTAAATGTCACCCCTCCCTTGACCCTGTCTATCCACTCGCGTAGACAGGGCCGGATGGCCCCGACAGTCCGCTGCCCCGGGAGCCCCGGTCTCTCCAGGAGCTCTATCCACTGGTTGACAGCGTTCTGCCGGGCGTGGACCTTCAATGCACGCCGGTCCTTTGCCGTGGGAGTTATCCCCTCCTTCCGAACATCCCGCAATCGCCAATATACATACGAATGCATGTTGGCTGGGATGTTCAGGGGGGGAATCCCTGCCATCACTCCCATCCTGTTCTACCCTGGGCTCCTGCCACAGGTTACCGAACAATCCACCATTCTGGATTCCGTCGCACATCCATACAAGCTATCTCCGTATTTCGATGTCAAACTTAGGATTCTGACGAATTCTCGTTCCACCATAAGTTCGTAGGCTCCCGCCGCAGGTCGTTGAACTATATTCGCCAATCCAAGTCCGTAGTACGACTGCATCAATTGTCGATTCCAGGGCACCGACGAGTCTTCCTGCCTTGGGCTGCTGCCCTACCTTGGGCTGCTGCCGCAGGTTACCGAGCGACTCCGTCAATTTGATCCCAATCGACTTTCAGAATTCCTTGAAGATAAGTCCCGGTCTCCCTCCATCCTCCGGTTCAGACAAGGGGGGGGTATATCTTCCGTGGACCCATCGTCCCTCATGGACTCCCCAAGTCCCTGTCTCGGCATTCGCTCAAAGTCCCGCGGGAAAACCGCGGATCAAAAACCGCGGGCGAGACAGTCTTCTTAGAGTAGAATAAAGACGAATAAAGATTTTCTCCCTCGAAGACTAAGCTGGGAGATCAATTTTTCCGCCATTCAGGAAACTTTTCTCAGATCAAAGACAAATCTCTTTCCAAATTGAAGACTCTATAACGAAAAATAAAATGAGCAGTAACTTATTCTATTTTTTTTCTTAAATTAAAACATCCCCCCCCCAATTTTAAAGAAAAATCGACATTTCCGGGCTCCAATCTACTTAATTATTTTTCTAAACTTCTTTCGAGAAAAGGAGCTAATCTATCTGAATGTACAATTTTTTTTTCTGATGTCTAAACGATCTTTTTATACAAAACACCACATTACTAAGTTTCTTTACTATCCGGAATGGACCTTCCCAACTTCCTTGTAATTTCGGAGCTTTCTCTTTAATCCTACGAGGATTATAAAACCAAACCTTCTGTCCTACTTCGAAAAGAATTCTTCTGGCATTACGATCATAACGAATCTTCATCTGAGAAGATTTCAGATTCATTCGCTCCCTAACTGAAGAATGAATTTCTTCTATTTAATTTCTCTTTTAGATTTCTAATAAAAATTTTTTTTGAAAGTCTTCCTTCAGAAGATTCAGGATTTCCTCGTAAAAGATCCACCGGTAACCTTAGTTCCCTACCAAAATATAGCTCTGCCGGAGTCACGCCAGTGGTTTTATGCTTCGAAGATCTGTAAGCTAAAAGAAACATGGGAATCCATCGATCCCAGTCCTTTTGATCTTCCGATATGTATTTCGCTAAGAAATTTGAAATAGTCTGATGTTGGCGTTCTACTTGTCTGTTAGATTGAGGATGAAAGGCGGTAGTCCTAGTTTTTCTTATTCCGAGTAATTTCATTAATTCCGAGAAGAGTTGTGATTCAAAATTCTTCCCTTGATCGGTGTGAACTTCACTTGGAATTCCATGCCTTGAGATAAATTGATTAACAAACACTTCAGCGACTATTCTAGCTCTGATATTTTTAATAGGAAAAGCCTCCACCCATTTAGTGAAGCAATCTACGATAACAAGCAAATATTTGTTTCCAGATCTTGTCAAAGGAAGAGGACCAAGTATGTCCATCTGTATTCTCTCTAATGGAGCTCCAACATTATAAATTTGTAGAGGAGATTTCCCTTTTCCTGAAGGACCTTTCTTTGAAACGCAGATTTTACAGGTTTTGCACCATTCCTCAACATCCTGTTTGCAGGTTGTCCAGAAGAATCGTTTTCGAATTTTTTCTAGAGTCTTATTGGCTCCGAAATGTCCTCCTGTTGGAGAATCATGTGTTTCCTCTAATATTTCTTTTATTCGTACTCGAGGAACCACGAGTTGGAGAAAACTTGATTTTAAATTTGGAGCTTCCCATTTTTTATAGAGGATGCCATTTTTCACAATCAAAGAATCCCAATACGACCAATATATTAGAGTTGAAATGTCCTCTCCGACTATTTCTGAGCGTGGGGGACGAATTTTTGTTTCCTTGGCACGAAGAATAAATGAAATGTCAGGATCTTGTCGTTGCATTTCACGCCAATTTTCCAAATTTTCGCCTTCGAATACTATACGAGAAACTGTTTGTTCCCTCTCCTCCGAATTTTTTTTTTCCACTTTTGCACAATATTGACAATTGTTTGATTCACAAAGTCTTCTAGACAATCCGTCAGCATTATTGTGAGAAATCCCTTTACGATAGATAATCTCAAACTCGTATTGTTGTAATCTTTCCATCCATCGAGCTAATTGACCTTCCAAATCTCTGAAAGATAAAAGTCATCGTAACGAAACATGATCCGTACGGATTAAAAATTTTTGTCCCAAAAGATAATGACGAAAAAACTTTATAGAATCTACTATCGCTAAAAGTTCCCGACGAGTAACGCAATAGTTTCGTTCGGCTTTATTAAGCACACGATTAAAATAAGCAATTACTTTCTCTTCTCCATCTTGTTTCTGAGACAACACTGCACCGATTCCTATATTCGACGCGTCAGTATCTAATAAAAATTCTCCCTTTTCTCTCGGAAAAGAAAGAATTGGAGAAGAACATAATAAAAACTTTAACTTTTCAAAAGCTTTCTGACATTCATCTCCCCATACGTATTTAGTTTGACCTTCTGTCAACATGTAAAGGGGCTTATCTAAGGAAGAGAATCCTTTAACAAATTTACGATAATAAGAACAAAATCCCAGAAAACTTCGTAATTGTTTCTTTGTGTGAGGTATTGGCCAATCTTTGACAACAGAAATCTTATCGGGATCTGTAACAACGCCCTCCGCAGAAACCACATGACCCAAATATTTTACACTTTTACTAAATAACACACATTTCTTCGGGTTTATTTTTAAATTTGCTTCTCTTAATCGTAAAAATACTGTTCTAAGATTGTTTATCATTTCAGTAAAACTTTTCCCAAAAATTGTCACATCATCCAAATATACAAGGCAAATTTTTGATAATAAATTTTGTAAAACTTTTTCCATAAGACGTTCAAATGTTGCAGGGGCGTTACACAACCCAAAGGGCATAATTGTAAATTGCCACAATCCTTTACCTATTAAAAAAGCCGTTTTTTCTTTATCTTCGGGACGGATCTTAATTTGCCAATACCCACTTTTAAGATCAAGAGTGGAAAACTAAGAATTACCTGTTAGCTGGTCAAGAATGTCATCAATTCGGGGAAGGGGATAAGAATCCTTAATAGTCACCTCGTTTAATTTTCTATAATCAACACAGAACCTTATAGAACCGTCCTTCTTTTTAACCATGACAGCAGGAGAAACCCATGGACTATTTGACTCTTCAATCACTGCACGTGAACTCATTTCCTCCAAAATCTTATCGACTTCTTCCCTCATTTGAATCGGAATCTTACGAGGAACCTGTTTTATGGGAGGAGAATTTCGCACATTTACAATATGTTCTACAACATTACAATTTCCCGCAATAATGTCTTCAGAAAATAAATCATCAAATTCATTAAGAAAATCGACAAAACTTTCTTTTTCTATTTCAGTTAAATGTTGAGAATTCGTTTCATAGAGTTCTTTCAAGGGGATCGGAACTTTTTTAAAAGAATCTTTAATTCTAGCTATTTCTTTTTCAAACCTTGGAATTCCAAAAGCCGATTCAAAGATTTTTTCTAAATTTACCATTTTTAGAAAATCTATTCTTAAAAGACATTCATCATTTATGTCTGCAATAAACATTGGAATTTTCAACGAATATTTCCCTAATTCAACTTTAACTTTTACCCAAAACTCTACACAAACTTTTTCTTCAGTGGGATATCTCAAATTAACAAAATTCTTACAAATCTTTCTTTTCTCTTTATCAACAAATTTGCTATTTATTATGGAAACATCGGAGCCCGTGTCAACCTTGAAAGAACATACTTTATCATCTACTTTTCCTTTAAAAATGAAATAATCATTATTCTTAATTCTATTAACATTTAATACAGTTTCCGAAGAATTTTTCACAGAAGCCAAACTCTCCCCGCTAAGCTCGGCTAAACCAAGTTTCCCTTCTCAATAGGACATTCGTACCGGAAATGTCCGACACGTTTTCCCACACGTCCAACATTGCCTTTGGCCGGTGCTAAATTTGCTGCCTGGCCAATTCCCTTTTCCGTTATTTTTTTTCTTATTATCTTTTTCATCTCGTTCACCTTCTAATTTATTATCCTGCGCGTTCTTTTTTCCAATACTCGAAAAATTTTTACTAAAATTAAAATTTCCTCTTTTTTTCTCGTAATCCTCCCCTTGAATTATTTTTATGGCTTTTGCCCTTTCAATTGCCAAACTCAAAGAAGTTATGTTTTCCAATTGTAAAGTTCGTTTGACAAAATTATCATATATCGCCGAAATGAATTGCGCGCAGGCGATTTTATCTCGGATTTCGTGTGGGCACTCGGGATACACAAGGCGAACCAATCTTTCGAGTTCCGAACCTAATGTTGCCAAATCTTCCCCAAACTTTTGTTTCCTATTTGTAAATTGTACGTAATAATTTTGCGATAAGAGTCCTTCTCCAAAACGTAATTCAAGTTTTGATTTTAATTCGTTAAATTCTAAATTGGACACGTCTTCTACCGTCTCTAATACCGAACGCGCTTTTCTTCTTAAACTCGAAGCAAGTGCAACAGTCTTTGTCGTATCATCCCAACTATTTGCTTGAGCAATTAAATTAAACTGTGAGAAAAATTCACGAAGTGATACTGTCCCGTCATAAGTATCAGGTTTTAATTTGAACCCTAATATCGCGCGAAAATCATTCTTTCTCTCATTTAAAAAGCGCGTACCCGAATTTCCACACGATCTATTAATAGAAGGACTTAGCTGTAGATTTTGTGGTCGGCAATGAATCTGTTTTAAGGCTTGAAGTTCCTCGTCGTGATGACGCAGCATCGCCGTAATTTCGTCCTCTCGACGTGTCTGCTCCTGTCGCATTTCTCGCATTTCAAGAAGGAGAACCCGAAGAGCTGTAGACTCTGTTACTGCCGGTTCCCCTGCGACTTCCGGTAACGAGTCCGTTTGCTCTTTTGATTCCTCGCTGCCAGTCGTTCGAGATGGAGCTTGTGAACGGGTAATCCTCGGGGAATGTATGTATCATTTTCGATGTTCTGTTCCGCTGCGGTGAGATGTTCCTTCGATCCGATCCCGGACGAGCCCCCAAAATGTTATGTCCTCCGGACGTTCTCTCTCTCTAATCACTTGCACACTCTCACACGCGCGGAACACGCCCGAAAAGGATAAAGACTCTTAAAGTGGTACTGAGTTTTAATATGAAAATCCAGTACAAGAGAACGATGCAATACAATAAATAATATGCACAAATGCTCATTGACCTCGAAAGCGTCTGCTCGATGCGACAGCTCGACCAAATCTGTCATGGAGCCTCAAAACAACCACAGGGCGGTTGTCAATAAACAACCCTTTTAACGATGAAGTTCCACAACGACACACAAGGGATGATATTCAGGGAATGAAAGATCAGGGACGTAACAATATATAGATCTCACTTACTTGAGCGGTCGCAATTCCGCTACAATTCGGCCAGCCTGACAGTTAATCGTCCCGATTAAAGCTTGAAAAACACAAGTTTAAAGACAATTACAAATATAAATAGGAATACAAATTACATTATTCATCTCAACGTAGGTTTGACATGGAACTTAAAAGTAGAAATAACAAAAGAGGAATACATGTATATTTTCTTAACTCGCATAGTTATTAATTCTGGATTAAACTAACACGGCTTCCACAGTCGCATATTTGCTGCCTCCCATGTGCCGCAATAGGAAGTGTTTGTTAGCTGATGATTTTCAACGTCGGTCAACACATAACGATCATTTCTTAAAACACGGCTTACTTGATAGAGTCCTTTATAGCGGGGAATTAATTTTTGTGACGTCCCAGATGTACAATCAAAATTTTGAATCATTACTTTGTCTCTTACTGCATATTTTTCAGGGTCTTTATGTCTCCGATTGAAAGCGCGTTTGTTCGCTTCTTGGCTTTCCCGAATCCGTTCGCCTGCTTGCTCTCGCATTTCTACTAAATCACGGGATACATTGATATTTCCACTCACTTCTAACGCATCTAATAATCCATCTACCATATTTCCTCGCTGACGTACGCTGAAAAGCAAATATTACAAGCAAACTCGACATTCTCTAACACATTATACCACTGAGTATTTCTTTCATCTGCTAGTTTCGCTGTCATAGGCAAGATCGTACGATTGTATCTCTCGACCTGACTGTTCGCTTGAGGGGAAGCAGTGGCAACTTTGATATGCTGAATATTGTAATCGTTTGTGAATTCTTCGAATTCGCGTGACGTAAAGCAGCTGTCTCGGTCCAATACGATACGCAACGGTCGACTATAATGTCTGAAGTAAGATCGAAGATTTTTGATGACTTTGGAAGCGCTCGTACTCTTGCAAGCATAAAGTTGTATATACTTAGTGTTGGAGTGTCGGCGGGACTCCGCTGGCACTCTAGACGTCGTTGGCTCGGTGACCGCGATGCTTCCGGAAGGTTCGCGTCCCGAGTCATTAAAACAATTTTTTGGTGATCGGTACACACCAGCCGGCGATTGCCTTTTATGGTCATTTTTCGACAATGTTTGCGGACTGCGGTCCCCCTTTCCTCGCGATCGGGTGGATCGAGGAGCTGGAAACGAGGGAAGGAGGTTTTCGACATTCCTCTTCGCGGCTCGAAGAGTTAGTATAGTCTGGCACGACGAGCGGTACCATACGCATCGACCACCGAGATTACTAGCGATATACCATTGTTTTTTTATTGTAACTTTGTGATTTCTGTGTCTATTAACGACGGCACGGCTTCGCGTGCCGGGAATAAAGAAAATAGTACAGTCAGTGTCGTGTACAGTGCTCGTCTGATTCTCCATCCTCTAATCCGCGCAATCCACCGGCCGTCCTCTAACCGGCGAAAATTCGCATGGCGAGACGCCAACACTTAGTGAACGCGTTAACGACTAAGAGAATATAATGACTTTTAGTAGATTTAGACTGTGATGCGGGGGACAAATGATCAGTGTGCAGCGTGTCGAACACGGTGCCTTTTGGTATGCTGTGCAATGTCTCTTCCGGCTTTCCTAAATTCGATGTGAATGCAATACACTTTAAACAACTTTTTATGTGTTTCTCAACTTTTGATCTTATTTTCGGAAACCAATAATTATTTAATATACTCCGAACGGTTTTCTCGGAGCCGACGTGGCTCATTTTGTCGTGATACTTACGAATGACATTAACTTCTAGCGCCGCTGGCACATAAAATAACGCTTTCCCTTTTTGCTTCCGGTATACTAATCTATTTCTTATTTTGAAAAGTTTGCCTTCAGAACGCTCTAATTCGGATCGGATGCTTGATATTAACGGATCATCGCTTTGACACAAGGAAAGGTTTTTATCAAATGAATTATCTTCGACGACTAATATCTGACGACTCAATGCGTCGACGTGTAGCATACGCGAACCGGCTCTATGCTCTAAGGTATAATCGAAATTCTGCAGTTCTAGTACCCAGCGTGCAATACGCGTATTCGTCTCCTTTTTATTCAGCGTTAAAGTCAGAGCTTGACAGTCGGTGACTGTCAATTTTAAACTTGATTTCCAGCAAATAAGTACGGAATCGTCTGAGCGCATAAAATCGCCAGTGTTTCCAATTCATAACTATGATATCTTGATTTGATATCCATCGTCCTCTTCGAAAAATAAAAGACCGGGTGTAATCTTCGATCCGATTTCCTTTGTAATAAAATTGCGCCAAAACCGACAGCGCTCGCGTCGCAATGTAATTTGGTCTCGCTCTGTGAAGAATAAATACTCAAAATAGGCGCGTTTATTAAACGATCTTTCAACGACTGAAACGCTCGGTTCTCCGTCTCTCCGAATTGAAAATCAGTATTCTTTCTAGTAGCGTCGTACAATGGTTTAGCTATAATAGAGAAATTTTCTACAAATTTTCGAAAGTAGGAGCATAAGCCTAGAAAGCTCTGCACGTCTCGCTCGTTTAGCGGCATAGGGAAATTTTTTACCGCATCTAGACCTCGATCCGTCTGCCGGATACCTGTATTGGTAATGGTGTAGCCTAGATAATCTAGTTTTGTCTGCAAGAACCTACATTTATCTAATCGCAGCTCTAATTGGTTCGCTACAAGTAACTCGAAAACTTTTCGTAATATCTTGAGATGATGCTGAATGATCTCCGTCGCAATGAGAAAGTCATCTAGGTAAACCGAAATATCGCCAGCGTCAATCTGTTCTTTGAAAACCTGTGAAATATTCCGCTGGAACTTAAGGGGAGCGCCCTTTAATCCGAAGGGCATTCTTAAATATTCGTATTGCCCGAACAGCGTAACGAACGAGGTATATTTAATTGATTCTTTGTGCATTTTTATATGGAAAAATCCGTCCTTAAGATCGAGCGTAGAAAAATATTTCTTATTCTCGAGCAAGTCTAGCTGATTCTCGATTAACGGAAGTGGAAAATGATCACGCGTTGTGACTTTATTGAGCCTCCTAAAGTCTACGCACATTCTTAACTCCCCGGTTTTCTTTTTTGTTAATACGATAGGTGACGCGTATTCGGATGTACTCTCTCTGATAACGTTCTTCACGATCAGTTCATCCAAAATTTCCCGCAGCTTATTCTTTTTATAACACGAAAATTTACGCGGCTTGCAATAAAACGGTTCATTATTCGTAAGAGTAAGTGACATAATATTTTCCACCGCCGGTTTTGGTGGCTTCGGGGCGTTTATATAACTCGTTTCGAATAAATCGCGTGCTCGTTGCTTCACCTCAAACAAAAGATCATCATTAATTTGCATATCATGTGCCGACACGCCGACATCTCTTTCAAGATCGATATTTATAATATCAATTACCTTGCGATCGCTACTTATCGACAATCTTGCTTTCTTCATAAAATCGCGACCCATTACAACTATCACGGGTAACACTATCGCGTATTTCTCATGCTCAAAAATGATCGTCGCATTTACACAATCTACCGTTCTTAGGCTGCTGCCATTTATTCCGACAAATCGGTCACAATCTAAATCGGCAATAATATATTTCCGCGGAACGTAACGCTCTTTAACGAAAGAGATAGGACTGCCAGAATCGATCAGTGCGTTAAGGTTAATACTAACGACTTTGTCTCCATTACTTATCTGAAATTCGATACTTCGCCGAAAGTTGCCGCTCTCTGTCTGCTCTCTCGCCAGACAGTGAACGCCTTGTTTAGTTGATCCGTTGTTATCGTCACACTGGGCTGCTCGATGCCCCAGTTTACCGCACTTGTAACACGATCCTCGTTCTCGCCTAGGCCTCGTGCACTTAGCCGCGATGTGGCCATCCTTGTTGCAGTTGTAACATATCCTAGGGCTTGTATCCTTGAACTTCTGCTGCTTACTCTGCTCCTTATTCTGCAGCTTACTCTTGCCCACCATGGTAGCCGATGGACGAAGGGGACCCCTTTCGGAGCAGGGACGTTTACAAATGCCTTCAATATCTCGTCCGTTGACTGGTAACATTGTACTCGGGCCTGCGTGCGTAATTCCTGGCTTAGTATGCCTTCAATGATATAACTGATCATTCTCCGCCTGTCACCGGCACTCGATTTTCGAGGGTCACCTTATCGTGGAGGTAATCCGCGAAGGTCTCGCCTACACACATTCTCGCCTCCAACTGGCGTCGCAACATCAGTGGATCTACTCGTTGCCCGTACATCCTTCGTAGCTCCAGGAAAAGATCGCCACAACTTAGTTCGACGCAATCGATCCTCGAGTGATACCACTTAAGCGTCTTGCCGGACAGTTTGCTACATATCAGGGCCTTGGCCTGATGATCGTCTAGACTGTAGAAAGCGAGCAGCGTCTTTGCTTGCTTCTCCCAACGGTCATAATCTAGTTCGCTACCACTGAATTCACTAATGAGGTCCTTGAGATCCTACCACTTTCTCACGCTTGCTCGTTCGGATACGTCTCTTTTTGGTGGTGGCGTCATCCTTGCTAACTCGAGTTCCCTTCTTAAAAGCTCGACTTCGCGCTCCGCTAGATATCGTTCTTTCCTCAGCAA
>NW_028190087.1:0-5794 GCF_048542155.1 Nylanderia fulva | reverse complement strand
ACTATTCCAATTTATGATGCAAATCAGAAGAGTCGCAAGGAACGAGTGGGGGCTCAAAAAACATGACCTGAGAATACTATACAAGGCAGTAGCAACCCCAATTACTACGTATGCGGCTGCGTTCTGGTTTGACAAGGTGTCACATGTATTAGTCAAAAGACACATTTTGGCGGCTCAGCGAGCGCTGCTCATAGTGCTCACGAAAGCATGTAGAACGACGTCGACTAGCGCCATGCAAGTAATAAGCGGAATAATGCCTTTAGACTTGGAAATTATCCAACAAGGAGTAAGTAATAAAATGAAAAGAAACTTGGACGTAGAATGGAATAACTATAGATATGAAGCGAAAGAAAACGTGAACGATAGAAATGTGGCCGCGAACAGGACTTGGATGAATTTCTCGCTCGCCCGGCGAAAGCAACACGCCGCGAACGGACTTGGAAGAATTTCTCGCTCGCCCGGCGAAAGCAACACGCCGCGAACGGAACTTGGATGAATTTCTCGCTCGCCCGGCGAAAGCAACACGCCGCGAGCGAACTTGGAAAAAGTGGCTTGTGCGGCCGGAGGTGTCGCCCGCCAACGAAAGCAACACGCCGCGATCGGAATTTTGGTACGGGCGGCGCGTGCCGCCGGAGGTGTCGCCCGCCAACGAAAGCAACACGCCGCGAACGGACTTGGATGAATTTCTCGCTCGCCCGGCGAAAGCAACACGCCGCGAACGGACTTGGAAGAATTTCTCGCTCGCCCGGCGAAAGCAACACGCCGCGAACGGACTTGGATGAATTTCTCGCTCGCCCGGCGAAAGCAACACGCCGCGAACGAACTTGGAAGAATTTCTCGCTCGCCCGGCGAAAGCAACACGCCGCGAGCGAACTTGGAAGAATTTCTCGCTCGCCCGGCGAAAGCAACACGCCGCGAGCGAACTTGGAAGAATTTGTCGCTCGCCCGGCGAAAGCAACACGCCGCGAACGGACTTGGATGAATTTCTCGCTCGCCCGGCGAAAGCAACACGCCGCGAACGGACTTGGAAGAATTTTTGCTCGCCCGGCGAAAGCAACACGCCGCGAACGGACTTGGAAGAATTTCTCGCTCGCCCGGCGAAAGCAACACGCCGCGAACGGACTTGGATGAATTTCTCGCTCGCCCGGCGAAAGCAACACGCCGCGAACGGACTTGGAAGAATTTGTCGCTCGCCCGGCGAAAGCAACACGCCGCGAGCGAACTTGGAAAAAGCGGTTTGTGCGGCCGGAGGTGTCGCCCGCCAACGAAAGCAACACGCCGCGAACGGACTTGGAAGAATTTGTCGCTCGCCCGGCGAAAGCAACACGCCCCGAAAGGACTTGGATGAATTTCTCGCTCGCCCGGCGAAAGCAACACGCCGCGAACGGACTTGGAAGAATTTCTCGCTCGCCCGGCGAAAGCAACACGCCGCGAGCGAACTTGGAAGAATTTGTCGCTCGCCCGGCGAAAGCAACACGCCGCGAACGGTCTTGGATGAATTTCTCGCTCGCCCGGCGAAAGCAACACGCCGCGAACGGACTTGGAAGAATTTCTCGCTCGCCCGGCGAAAGCAACACGCCGCGAACGGACTTGGATGAATTTCTCGCTCGCCCGGCGAAAGCAACACGCCGCGAACGGACTTGGAAGAATTTCTCGCTCGCCCGGCGAAAGCAACACGCCGCGAACGGACTTGGAAGAATTTCTCGCTCGCCCGGCAAAAGCAACACGCCGCGAGCGAACTTGGAAGAATTTGTCGCTCGCCCGGCGAAAGCAACACGCCGCGAGCGAACTTGGAAAGTGTTGGCCGCGGGGTTTCCCCTCTCGTTTCGACGCAGCGCGGAATCTCGGTTTAAACCGGGGCATCAAATTCCACGGACCCGATTTTGCGGGAAGAGTTGCTTCTTCCCCGTTTGTAACAAAAATAACTAAACAAAATTAAAAATTAAACTATAATAAATCATTTTTAAAAATAATTTTTTTTAATTCTAGTTATCATTTTTTAAAATTATGAAAAAAAAAAATTTATTTTCAATTGTTGAAAACTTAAATGTGCAAACTTTTTAATATTAAGGGGATTTTAAAAAAATAAAAATAGGATTTTTAATTTTTTATGCTACAGCTACCATAAAAGTACTAAAAAATTTTGAAATTTAAAAATTCTTTTAAAATTAACTGTATATATTATAACTTTTCTCGTTTTATTAAAATTTAAAAAATAAATTTAAAATTACTTTTTTTGCACTTACAACTAGATATGTATTTTAAAACTGAACCCTTTAAAAATAAAATAAAATATAATTATGGTATAAAATTTAATCATTCAAAAAAAAAAAAAAATTTCCTATGCAAAAAAAAACTCTAAAAAAATCTTTTAAAATTAAAAGTAATAATAAAAAAAATTCAATAAAGTAATAAAAAAACTTTCCCACAAAATTTTTTTTTTATTATTTTTAAAAATTTAATTAATTTTAAAAACCTGCCCTTTTTTGTTTAGATTCCTCATTTTCGCATTTTTTTTTGTTCTTTTTTTTTCCTAAAAAAAAAAAATATGTGTTTTGTTATACATGGGTGCAATAATTTAAATTTCTGAAATAAATATTCTATAAAAAACCAAAACAAAAAGTTTTTTAAAAATTTTGTATTTAATTTAAAAAAATTTAATACACCCCAATAATAAAACCGGATATTTGCATGTTTAAACCCTCTTTAAAATCAGTTTTCTTAAAAAATAAAAAATTTTGAGATAAGAAAAAAAATAAAATAGTTAAATTGAGGGTATAATTTATAAAAAACTTAAAAATCTCGGAAAAATCTCTGCTTAAAAAAAATTGGGGCCATCTTCCCAATTTTATATCCTAAACCCCTTTTTTTTAAAATTTGGGTTCTTAAAATTTTCGCGCACCGCATCTAAAAAAAGGGTTTAAAAAGGGATTTTTTGGGGTTTTATGATTATAAAAAAAATTTTAAAAGGGGACTTTTTTTTATTTATATATAAATATAGGTATATTGTATATTACTATTCAAAATTTTTTTTAATTCCTATGATTACAATTTTTTGAATAATGATATTGGGTTTTTAAAGAAACCCAAATAAAAACCATGATTAGAATGTATTTTAATAAAGGGGTAAAAAAATATGTCAAAAAAAAAAAAACATTCTGTGATTAAATTTTTATTTTATTTACTTAGGGAACATATATTTAATGGAAGATTTTTAAAGGTTTTTTTCCCAATTTTTGCACCAGCCCAACTATATTCCTTTGGGAAATTTTTTTAAAAAAATTTGGGTTTATATTTTACAAAATTCCATCATGTGATCCCTTTCCTCTAAAAAGCTTTAATTGCTTTTTTAAAAAAAAAAAATAAATTTAATTAATATTAGGGTTTTGATCTAAAAAATTTCAAAAAATTTTAAAAATTTGGTTTTTTTCCCTTTTAAAAAAAGTTAACATTACTTTTCTTTTAACTTTTTTTAAAAAATTTTTAACCTTATTAAAAATAAATAAATAGTTTCCCAAAAAATTGGGTTTTTAAACATTTCAATTTAAAAAGTTTTTAAAACGTAAAATATTTAAAAAATTAAAATTTTGTATATTACCCCTTTCGAGCAAACCCCATTTGTTTTTTAATTGATTATCAATTTTTGTTAATTTTTTTACGGGATTTGTGGCAAAAACGAAAAAAAATTTCATTTTTTTTTAAATCCGGGGTTTTTCCCTTTTTTCTTATGTTTATTATCCCCAAATTTTTTAAACGTTTTCAATTGTTGTAAGAATTTTTCAATACTGCATTTTGTTTTTTGATAATTAAATTTTGAAAAACTGGCCCAAAAAAATTGGAAAAATTATTGTAATTACCAAATTTTCAGATTAATGGGAAAAATACAATTTTATACCATTTTAAAATATGTTTACCGTGATATAAAAAAAAAAAATTAAACTTTAATAAATAATAAAATAATATAAAGGGAAATTTTTTCCCAAAAATTTTTTAAATTTAAAACAGATATATTTTTACCTTTAAACAATCTCAGAAATTTCAAATATTTGGATGTAGATATTGATCTGAATTTTGTGGAAAAAAGGGGCATCTTTTTTTGCTGTTCGAGTTCTTTTGGGAAAAATTATAGATTTACTAAGTAAATGCCCGACTTTTTGACTGAATATTTAATTTTTTTTTCATTACTTATTGGGATCGGAGGGGTTAGTTTTTTTCTTAAATTTTTTTTTTCAGTGGGTTTTTTTTTTTTCATAAGTTTATTTTGTTTATTTAAAAATTTGTTTAAAATAATTTGAAATTCTCTAAATCATTCTTTTGTCAGTTCTATCTGAATTACGAAGAACTTTAAAAATTTTTTTACTCGATTTTATTTTTTTTATTCACCTTTTATTAATGGTTTTTCTTTTTTTACAGATTTTTCTTTTTTTTTAAATTTTTTAAAGCTTTTGGTGTATTAGGAAAAATTTTCTAATCTAAAACATTGCGAGTTTTTTTAAATTTTTGATGCGGGTCGCTGGGAAACAGAATTAAACCCGGAGATGAACCCTTTTTTTTTTTGCTTTGTTGAATCCGATTTTTTTTTAGGGGGTTTTTTTCCACATTTACCATCTATATCGGATCATTGTTCAGCAATTTAAGTTGTCTTTTAGTTATCATTGTATCTAAAACGTAAAAAAATTTTTTAAAATTAAAAATTAGATTTTTTTTTTTAATATTTTATAACAAAATTTACTTTAAAAATTTAAAAATTTTTTTATATAATTTTTAAAAAAAAATATTATAAATTTTTAAATTTTTATAATTTTTGATAAAAAAAAAAAAAATACATTTTTTAAATTTCTAACCGCTTTTCTACCAAAAATACGGATTATTTTTTATAATTGCCCCAAACATCAGAAAGGGGGAAAAATTCTTTTTATAATTTCTTTATTTATTTTAATTTTTAATTTTTTGTGGCCCTTTAAATTCCTTATTTTTTCAGTTAAAAAATTTTGAAGGAAAAATTTGTAAAACCCCTTTTTCCCAAATCCCAAATATTTAGCCAAAAACTGTAAATAAAAAATTTATCAGCAGAAAAAAAATAAATAATTATGAGTAAAAAATATGATTTAAAAAAGTGGGGCCCATAAATAATAAAAATAATAATAATAATAATATTTGCCCAAATTTAATTAATTTAGGGTTATAATTACGTTTAAAATTTTTTAAGTAAAAAAGCAAATTAATATTTAAAAAGTATTATTCCGTTTTTGGGGGGAACATCGGAAAATTTAAAATAATTTTTTTTTAAAGGGATTTTTTAAAATTTTGTTAATTTATCCAAAATCCCATGTTGAAGGGGGAAAAATTTTTCAGACATGATTAAACCAAAATTTAAAGTTAAAAGACGAAAAAAGGCTGTGTTAATAAATCTTCCACTCACAAGTAAATTTTCCCCAAAAGTAAATTTTTTTGTAAATTTGTTTAAGGGAAAATTTAAAAAATTGGGCATTTTTTTGTCCCCTTTTCAAAAGAAAGCAAATTTTTTTTGGATCATCACAGTTAATATTTAAAATTGGGTTTTTTTCAAAAAAAATTTTTATTGTTGGGACAGAAAAAGAAATCTTTTTAATAGGACCCCTCACAATGAGACGTGTAAAAAAATTTTTCCTAAACGTATGAGTTATATTTCATACGTTACGTTTCTTGCAACTAATCTTCCGTTTATGTCTTGCACTATAAATATGAGTTTTTTTCGTTTGGCCCCATATTTTCACAAAATATATTTTTTTCTAATTCATATACAATGAAAAAA
>NW_028190086.1:0-5796 GCF_048542155.1 Nylanderia fulva | reverse complement strand
GTTTTCGCGTTGGATCCCACATAATTAGACAATCGCTCAAAAAAAGACTCGTGTCGATTGGTGCAAAGAAATGCTTAAGAAATACAATCGCGATGCTTCAAAAGACGTTTATAAAATCGTGACAGGTGACGAATCATGGATATATTATCGTATGAGCCCGAAAGTAAGCAGCAGTCGACTGTATGGGTGTTCCAAGATGAACCAAATCCAACAAAAGTTGTTCGCGCACAAAGCACTTCAAAGAAAATGGTGGCCTGTTTCTTCGGAAAAAACTGGTCATATTGCAACAGTGCCTCTAGAGGATCGTAGAACAGTAAATTCTGAGTGGTACACAACCATCTGTTTGCCAGAAATCTTCGGTGAAATAAGGAAAACAAAAAAGAGACGTCGGATTGTTCTTCATCATGACAATGCGAGCTCTCACACATCGGCTCAAACAAGACTATTTGAGCACTCAAAACATCGAATTGATAGGTCATCCGCCGTACAGCCCTGATTTGGCACCCAATGATTTCTTTTTGTTCCCATCCGTGAAGAATAAACTGCGTGGTCAACGATTTTCATCGCCCGAAGAAGCTATTGAAGCGTTCAAAAATCATGTTTTGGAGATACCTCATTTGGAATGGAATAAATGCTTTGAAAATTGGTTTAAGCGCATGCAAAAGTGTATCGATCATCGTGGCGAGTACTTTGAAAAACAATAAAAATATATTCGCAGCTTAACTATTTGTTTCTGTTCCTATTCCCGAAATATAAATAGTGACCCTTGTAAGATAACAAAAAAACATCAAAATAAACAAAATGAATGAAAGCTGCTAGCTTTACATTCATTTTGTTTGTTTTATAAGCGATGTTTTTTTGTTATCTTAGTAGCAGCTCTTAAACCTTCTTCTTATTGCAATTTCTGAAGAAGAACTATATCTTCCTACAAGATTTTTTCCCTATCATATATTAAAATTAATTTGTCTTCTAGGGTGTTCCTTACCAATTTTAACATATGGCAGGGATCAAAAAACAATAAATTTTGTTTTACGTTGCCGGATCGATGAAATAAGGTTTAAAAGTTTTGCTAATTTCAGCTCCTAAACAAGTGCGCATACTAAAATTCACGCTAATTCCGTCAAACGTCAACGATCGCACAATAATACTCGAATCATTTATCAATTCTAAATATTTTAGTAATTAGATCTTTCTTTACTGTTTAACGATTTTATAAAAAATATATCCAACGGGCACTTTCCAGTGACCATTTATCGCTACAAGCATAAAAATCAATGCGTGCCTCGCTTTTGGAGGATCATCACAATCAATCTCTCCATTTATTCCGAAATTAACGTATCCATAGTATCTTCTTTCATCATAATCTACTGATTTACGAATTGCAATCTCATCGATTACTAAATTGCATAGTATTAGCAGTTTACTTTGTTTGACTTTACATTTTAAAGCGTGAAATACCTCGTCTGTAAATCCAGATCGCCTGTTTATAACACTATACCACTTACGAATAGTGGAACGTTCGGGTAAAAGATTTTTAAAGATTTGTTTCACATACTCATAGGCCTTTGAAGAATAAAAATTTTTTAAATATTTAAGTCTCAATGTGAGTTTGTTGTGAGGGCCAGGGTTATTAAGGCGTTAATTATCATAAAGATTACATTAGGTGTAACAATATAAATTGCGAACGTTAATCAGAATTTAAGTCAATGCAAATTTCTTCAACTCATCTGAATATTTTTTCTTTAATCCTTTTTTTTTCGTTAATATTTCATGCATGATGTTAGGACTGCCATTCTAAATATGGAAAGAACCATGTCATTTTAATAATTTTTATTTAGTATTTATTTCACTATGTCATACTGTAAAGAACAATGAGTAACAATGTTGTGTAAAGTAAATAACATAAATATTCTGTAATGTAAATAATCAATTGTAAGATATAAAATTAATAATCAATTATAAGATATAAAATTACATTAATAAGTCAATTATAAGATATAAAATTACATTAATAAGTCAATTATAAGATAAAATTGATTATATATATGAAATTACGTAAATAAACCAATTGTAAAAAATAAAATAATATAAAATTATTAGATGTGGTATTATATACATTGCGTATAAATTTCATTTACTATTTACAAACGTTAAAGTTATTTTTAATTAAGAATTTAACTAGGCTCTGTAATATAAATATAAGTTTAACATATATAAGATAGGCAATAAGAGCCAAATCGCGAATGACAGTGCGTTATCCTAAACGAAACTAAAGTTTTTTCGTTAGAATTAAATACCTGTGCACAAGGCACCAAATTTTACTTGGACACGGCCAAGATATAAAATTGGAATAATCTCTACAAGAGATTTTAATTCCATGCATCCCCTATTCCCCCTAAAGAAATAAATGCGAGAGAAAAATATAGATCCGAAAGTCGCAGAATCGGGAATCGAACCCGAGACCTTTCGCTTGCCGGGCGACTGCTCTTCCAACTGAGCTATTCAGATCCTTTCGATTCTATACTTTTCTCTGTTATATATATTAATGTTGGTAAACAAACGCCTTTAAGCCAGCGTGTATAAATTAAGAATTTAACTAGGCTCTGTAATATAAATATAAGTTTAACATATATAAGATAGGCAATAAGAGCCAAATCGCGAATGACAGTGCGTTATCCTAAACGAAACTAAAGTTTTTTCGTTAGAATTAAATACCTGTGCACAAGGCACCAAATTTTACTTGGACACGGCCAAGATATAAAATTAGAATAATCTCTACAAGAGATTTTAATTCCATGCATCCCCTATTCCCCCTAAAGAAATAAATGCGAGAGAAAAATATAGATCCGAAAGTCGCAGAATCGGGAATCGAACCCGAGACCTTTCGCTTGCCGGGCGACTGCTCTTTCAACTGAGCTATTCAGATCCTTTCAATTCTATACTTTTCTCTGTTATATATATTAATGTTGGTAAACAAACGCCTTTAAGCCAGCGTGTATAAATTAAGAATTTAACTAGGCTCTGTAATATAAATATAAGTTTAACATATATAAGATAGGCAATAAGAGCCAAATCGCGAATGACAGTGCGTTATCCTAAACGAAACTAAAGTTTTTTCGTTAGAATTAAATACCTGTGCACAAGGCACCAAATTTTACTTGGACACGGCCAAGATATAAAATTGGAATAATCTCTACAAGAGATTTTAATTTCATGCATCCCCTATTCCCCCTAAAGAAATAAAGTGCGAGAGAAAAATATAGATCCGAAAGTCGCAGAATCGGGAATCGAACCCGAGACCTTTCGCTTGCCGGGCGACTGCTCTTCCAACTGAGCTATTCAGATCCTTTCGATTCTATACTTTTCTCTGTTATATATATTAATGTTGGTAAACAAACGCCTTTAAGCCAGCGTGTATAAATTAAGAATTTAACTAGGCTCTGTAATATAAATATAAGTTTAACATATATAAGATAGGCAATAAGAGCCAAATCGCGAATGACAGTGCGTTATCCTAAACGAAACTAAAGTTTTTTCGTTAGAATTAAATGGACACGGCCAAGATATAAAATTGGAATAATCTCTACAAGAGATTTTAATTCCATGCATCCCCTATTCCCCCTAAAGAAATAAATGCGAGAGAAAAATGCGGGATGCATGGAATTAAAATCTCTTGTAGAGATTATTCCAATTTTATATCTTGGCCGTGTCCAAGTAAAATTTGGTGCCTTGTGCACAGGTATTTAATTCTAACGAAAAAACTTTAGTTTCGTTTAGGATAACGCACTGTCATTCGCGATTTGGCTCTTATTGCCTATCTTATATATGTTAAACTTATATTTATATTACAGAGCCTAGTTAAATTCTTAATTTATACACGCTGGCTTAAAGGCGTTTGTTTACCAACATTAATATATATAACAGAGAAAAGTATAGAATCGAAAGGATCTGAATAGCTCAGTTGGAAGAGCAGTCGCCCGGCAAGCGAAAGGTCTCGGGTTCGATTCCCGATTCTGCGACTTTCGGATCTATATTTTTCTCTCGCACTTTATTTCTTTAGGGGGAATAGGGGATGCATGGAATTAAAATCTCTTGTAGAGATTATTCTAATTTTATATCTTGGCCGTGTCCAAGTAAAATTTGGTGCCTTGTGCACAGGTATTTAATTCTAACGAAAAAACTTTAGTTTCGTTTAGGAATAACGCACTGTCATCCGCGATTTGGCTCTTATTGCCTATCTTATATATGTTAAACTTATATTTATATTACAGAGCCTAGTTAAACTCTTAATTTATACACGCTGGCTTAAAGGCGTTTATTTACCAACATTAATATATATAACAGAGAAAAGTATAGAATCGAAAGGATCTGAATAGCTCAGTTGGAAGAGCAGTCGCCCGGCAAGCGAAAGGTCTCGGGTTCGATTCCCGATTCTGCGACTTTCGGATCTATATTTTTCTCTCGCACTTTATTTCTTTAGGGGGAATAGGGGATACATGGAATTAAAAATCTCTTGTAGAGATTATTCCAATTTTATATCTTGGCCGTGTCCAAGTAAAAATTTGGTGCCTTGTGCACAGGTATTTAATTCTAACGAAAAAAATTTAGTTTCGTTTAGAATAACGCACTGTCATCCGCGATTTGGCTCTTATTGCCTATCTTATATATGTTAAATTTATATTTATATATTACAGAGCCTAGTTAAACTCTTAATTTATACACGCTGGCTTAAAGGCGTTTATTTACCAACATTAATATATATAACAGAGAAAAGTATAGAATCGAAAGGATCTGAATAGCTCAGTTGGAAGAGCAGTCGCCCGGCAAGCGAAAGGTCTCGGGTTCGATTCCCGATTCTGCGACTTTCGGATCTATATTTTTCTCTCGCACTTTATTTCTTTAGGGGGAATAGGGGATACATGGAATTAAAAATCTCTTGTAGAGATTATTCCAATTTTATATCTTGGCCGTGTCCAAGTAAAATTTGGTGCCTTGTGCACAGGTATTTAATTCTAACGAAAAAACTTTAGTTTCGTTTAGGATAACGCACTGTCATTCGCGATTTGGCTCTTATTGCCTATCTTATATATGTTAAACTTATATTTATTTTTAATTGTTACAAATTCTTGACAATCAAATTGTTTTCATAAATTAATTTTGCAATGCGAGCTTACCATCAAATTGTCATAAGCACTTTCAGAAATAAAATTCTTTTGATTTAAATTGATTAATAAGTCTTTTATTTTTTATACGCATACGTAATCTGTTTTGGGATTGTTGTAAGGTTTTAATGGTCCTCGTTCCTCGTTTGTTGATTTATAATTCGCCGTGTAAAATCTACAGCTTTTTTTAACCATAGAGGTGTGGCTAAATGTGGTGTTCGAATGTCGTCAACGTATCGAGGTTTGGGAACACTGATTGCAGGTGTTCGACAGGTCACTGAAATAGTATATTGTGTATCAAGTGCGAAAAGTTGACAATTGGTCACGAGTGCGGGGGATGGACGCACGAGCCGAAGGCGAGTGCGACCACCTCACACGAGTAAACAATTGTCAATCCGCACGTGATACACATACTATTTTGTATTACAAGTACAGGCAAAGTGGCTTTGTGCGCGTTTTCTGTGTGCGAGATGGCCGATCGCACGCCACCATCTTGCGGCGACACGGTGCGGGAATAGCCGTGTTCAATACATTGCCTACGGCTTCAGCCGTATACAATGACTTTTAACGCGGCTCGGCTTTGAATGCGGCTTATTCACTCACCACGTCGTCGCTAGATGGCGGCGGGGGAAAT
>NW_028190085.1:0-5806 GCF_048542155.1 Nylanderia fulva | reverse complement strand
GAGGCGAATTCGCAAAGAGCGTAATAGTACGCTGTTTTTTGGCGAACCGATGGAAAGCCGGGTTAATGCCATTCCCCAAAGGTTTTTTATTTTTTATGCCTCATTTTTTTAAAATTTATGAGCAGAATTTTTATAATGAATTTTTTAAAATACGAACGAATACATATGTAAGTTTGAAAAATTTTACTTTTGCAGTAAATCAAACGTGCAATAAAGTTCCTCTGTATCTTTACAAAAAAAACAATTTTTTAAAAACAAACCGGTGGAATTTGTGTTTAACACGACCATACTTTTTGGAATATCCATTATGACGATGAGTTTACAATACAGCGATTTGTTTGAATTACAAACGGATTGTTTCGAAATCAATCGTTTGGCCCGTGGAGTTAAAAAAAAAAAAAAAGAGAAGGGAGGGATTTTTTCGTGCAAACCAATGTTGTTGAAAGTTCCAAAAAAAAAATACTCGATTTCATTCGGACAAACGATCCGAACGTCCCCCGCCTTTTTAACCCGATCCCCCATTAAAAAAAAAGTTTTTTAAATGAGTTTTACCTATCCTCCCTTCGCCTTTCTTTCTCATTTTTAAAAATATCTTTTTTATACATTCTTTTTGATTCGTCCCTCTCTTTTTGCCCCCCCCCATTCTAAAAAAAAAATTTTTCCCAAATTATTTTTAACAAAAACTCGCGTACATCAATTCCTTTTTTCAAAAAAGCGTCCTAACTTTTTTAAAATTAGTGTATGATTTTGGTAACGTGATTACCAATAGTTACGATTTGGAAAAATTTTTTTTTGCTAAATTTATTATTAACTTTTACTTTGTGACAAGGAACGCATTCACTTGAGAAAAAATTTTTTTAACTGCCACTTATCGTGATGACTAGCCAGCCCCCCTTTACTTTTCACAATTCAAAAGGGAAAATTGATCTTAAATTCGTTTTCTAAAAAGTTTTTTTTGCAATCATATGAAATAAGCAAAAAAAATTTTTTATTTAAAGTATTTAACGTAAAAACAGTGCATCAATTTTTTGTGATTGTTCAGGAAAAAGCATGATCGCGGGTATACCGTATAAAACAACGTTTTAACGGGGGGGGCGCGTTTTAGTAAGAAAGCCAATTTCCCCTTTTGAAAAACACCGCGTGTTTCCCGGGGCGTGCGGAAGGAAGGGGATTTATTTTGACTAGAGGTTGGGGGAGCCCACGTTATAAAAAATTTTCGCACAAGCTCGCGCGGAACGCGAGGGGGTCTGTATAAAAAGTTGCCCTAAGGGGCGTACGAGGAAGCGGGAAATTGGAAAGCTGTCAAACTAAAGTGTGATCTTTAAATCTGGGGCTGCGATGTGGGAAATAAGGCCCGGGGGAAAAAGGAAAGAGTAAAAAAGCCAAAGTAAAGCAAAAACTCCATTTCGAGAAAAAACGGTTTCGAGAAAAGAGTCGTAGTCCGAACGCGCCGGGGTTTTTTTTCCCTCTTAAAAAATTTGTCATGGCTTAACCCAAGGTCGGCGATGCCAAAGAATTTTTTCTGGAAAGAAAGATTTATTTTATCAAATAATCGGTTTGAATTTAAGTAGCAATGATACGAGAAATTTATCGAGAAAATCACGTGTTGAAAATTTTTCAAATTTTTGGGAAAAAATCTTAATCGAAAAAAATGATCTTTCTACCTTCGTGGTGGCAATTTTTATAGATACTAGAAATTTTTGGTTTATCCCCGGGGGATACGTAAAAATGAAAAAAAAAAAAAAAAAGGCTTTTAAAAAACTTTACGGAAAACCCGATAGTATGGGGAATCGCCCGTAACACTTTTTCCCGAGTAATTGGTAAATAAGGGAAACCCGGAAATGTAGGTATCAAAACCAGGTTTTTTTTTAGCATCATGTTATATGGAGTCATTTAAAGCGGCGATTCCCCTGCAAAAGGGCTGGTACTATCCCGCGCGTTAGAAATAAGGGAGGGGTCGGTTTGCGAACTCAAATTTTGGGGAATGATGAGCACGCAATGTGCTAGCCTAAACCTTTGGATTAGCTTTGGGTTTCCCTTATTTCCCTTTTGTTATGGGGTTATGGAAAACCCCCTTTTCCAATTTATCCGTTGCGCTTAATATATTTTTACATTATAACCGTTTCTATCGAAAAGAGCCGTAAAAATAATAAAAAAATTGAAAAATTTAAAAAAAAAAATATATATTAAATATTTCGATTTTTTTTAAATTTCGTTTCTCATGGAGAATTTTCAGGGAAAATGGTAGGGAATAAAAATTTTTTAAAATTTGGAATATTTATAGACTCGGGAGACATCAAAGGTTTATTTCTCGCTATTATAAATCTTTCCCTGTAGTCTAATTTTTAAAAATAGAAAAATTTTTAAAAAGTCCCGCTAATACCCTTAAATTTTTTTCAAAAAGTTAAATTTTTATTCATCGCCCCGAAAAATAATTTAAAAAATTTTTTTAAAACCAGTTTTTAAATTTTTAAAGAAATTAAAAAAGAAAATTTAAATAGCCCGAAGATAAATAAAGTGTTTGCCCAAAATTAGGCTAACCAGTTTAAAGTTTTTAGTAAATCCCGATAAAAAAGCAGGTGTGACAGATTTAGAAGAAAGCTGGGAAGAAGGAAAAATGGAAAAAAATCATAAAACAAGTGTCCCGAAAAAAATACAACCCGGGGAAAACCCGGGGCAATAGTCAAAAAAAAACCCGGTTTAATTTTTTTTGCCCGCGAAAGTGCCTATCCGGAAAAGTCTAGGGAAAAGAAAAAAGCGTTGCCCTTTCGGAAACCCAGCTGTGGCAATGGCGGTTGAAATAACTTTAATTTTTCCCCTTTGCCGAGCCGTGTACCGCCTTAAGCCGTTAAAGGAAGGGGCCCCCATTTCCGCCCCGACCCCCCCCCCCGCGTTTTCGTGAAGGTTCCCGATAAAAAAAGGGCCCGCGCCCCCAAATTTCCCTACCCTCTGGCTTCGCCAGATCGCGAATTTAAACCAAAATCTGCGCGGGGATTATTTAAAGGCGATGAATCCGGTATTTTGATTTTTAAAAGAATAAGGGGATTGAATTCACATTTTAAATTTTATAAAATGTCGTTTTAAAGTTTCCCTGCGGTAATATTTTGATATTTTGGCCCCTATTTGGGACAAACCCCCAAAAGGAAAAAACATATGCTGAAGGGGGGAAACGGGTGAATTTAAAGGAGCCGGAGGAAAAATTTGGAAAATTCCCAAAGTTTCTCAGGCTCAAGAAAAAAAGATTTATGGGAGGGGGCGGAACTCGTTTTTCTCAAATCCAAACGAAATTGGGCCTTAACGTAGGGGAAAATTTAAGTATGGGGAAAAAAAAATCTTGTAAAGAAATGAAATTTGAGATTTTAGTATTTTAAACAAAATAAAAATTTTTTTATCCAGATTAAGGAATTTTTCGAATTCTTGATAAGAAATTTTGAAAATTTACCCAATTTTTTTACTTATTAAAAGTTTAAATTTCAAATAAAAACCCGAAAAATTTTTTTTGGGGATAAAATTTTACATTTATAAAGAAAGATAAATTTTTTAAAAAGGGAAATTTGTTGGGAAAAAACGATTTTTCCCAAAATTTTGAAAAATTTATTTTTAAACAAGAATAAAATCGGTTTTAAGTGTGTTTCCCTTTTGTGTGAATTTTAAAGTTTTACGCGGGATTGTGAAAAATACTAACATTGAGAAAAAATAACTTTTTTTTTATTTTAAATGATTTTTTTCGGACGATTTTTTTTTAACGTTTATGCATATTTATTTTTAAAACTGACTTCGTCGTTTGATTTAATAAAACCTTTTTTCATAGGGAAAATGTATCGATTTTAAAAAAAGTAGGACACTTACAGGTTTTTTTCCCCCCCGAAAAAAAAAGTGAATTTAAAGAAACCCTCTGTAAAACATTCCCTTTGATCCTGAAAAAATTTGATAACAGTGCAGCATTTAAAAAAACGGAAAAAATAAATGCATATCCTGAGGTTTTCCCAAAAAAAATGGGGAGGGAGAAGATAGCGATTATATTGATTTAAAACAAAATAAAAACAAAAAGAGTTTTTAAAAAATTCAATTCGACTTCAAAAATTTGGGAAAATAAAGGGTCGCATTCATAATTGAAAGAGATTTTTACGAGTAATAGAAAATGATAACCCTTTTTTGTGTTTCCCGTTTCGTTTTTTAATTTAAATTTGCAAAAACCTTTTATTCGTTCAAATTAAAAATTTTTTATAACGAAAAAATTAATAATTAAAGAAACAAAAAGGCATTTCCCAATGGTTTCCCTTTCTAACGGTTTAAAACCAAAAAAAAACGTTTTTCCCAAAATTTTTCCCACTATGAGGGGTTATGACTATTTTTAAAAAAGAGAGAATTTGTTTAGATGCAAAAGGGGAGATGTTGGGGGGAATCAGATGGAATTGCCCCGGGGCCCCGGGGGGTGTGCGAAATTTTTTCAATGGGGAAATAAGGAGACAGAATTCCCCAAAATTTGTCAACTCTGTGCAGGCGCTTTTGAAGGGGCCCCCAAAAGAGAGGGGGGGAAAGACGGGAAAGAGAGATTATAGATGGGGTTTGAAAAGGGGGGGTGGGTGGCTTTTGGATTTCCCCCCTCTCGAACTTTCGCGCGGAACCCTTTGTTAAAAAGGTTTGGGGGGGTGGGCAGGAAATTAGGTGTCGGGCGTGACCCCAGGGGGTTCGCCTGGAAAAACCCCCATTTGTACGGAGAATTACATTGGGTTCCCCGGGAAAAAAGAAAAAAAATATTTCAATGTGCTAGAACCCCCGATCTTTTTTGCCCCCTAAAGGCGGGAAAGGGGGGGAAAATTGGGAAAAAACAAAACGTGGGGTTTTCCCTGGATATTGGGGGAAAAGGGGAAAAATAAAGTCAAATGTTTTTATAAAATTTTTTCCCCAACACGCCCTTTAAAGGCGCATTGGTTTAATTTTGACAATAGATGGACGGTTTTTTTGTTTTTCCCCAAGTTTTTCCCCCTTATCGGCTTTAAAAATATTTGTGCGATTTAAAACCCCAAAAGAAGATCGATCGAGATCAAAAGGGATGTATTTAAAAATCATGTGTACGTAAAAAAAAAAACCGTGTCAAGAGAAATTTAAGGGGTGAAATTATTTTTTTGATGTGAGCCCCTTTTTGTCGTTTTTTCTTTATAGACACGGCTCGAGAAAAAAACCCGGGAAAAAAGGTTACGATTTCGAGGGTGAAGAGCCCCAGAGGGCCCAACCCATGCCACCCGGGCAATCAAATCGTTTACCCCCTTACATATCGGCCCAATATCATGTTTAAAGTATTTGGGCCCAGAAGAAAAAAAGGTTTCCCCCTTTCTCCATCTCGGCGAGCAGAAAGGAGTTCATTGCTACGTTGAATGGGTTTTTACGACATTTTCAGATAGCAAAGGGGATAAAGCAATTCCCGTTGCGTCCACCCAACTGCATCGTTTTTTATTTGAATGTGTAATCAAATTGTTCGTATTTTGCTTCGTTTTTATGATACTGTATGCCCCTCCATTAAAATTGTTATTTAAAAAAGATTCAAGTTAAAATAAATTTCCCCCCCCTTTTACTCTTTTAAAAAATATTTTATTTGCATTGACCCCACCCAAAAAAGATGATAGGAATTAAAATAGGTTAAGGAAAAAAATACATCGGGGATGTTTCAAATTTTAATTTTTTTATTTATTTTACTTTTTTTTTGTATCTGATTTTAAAAAACTTTTTCCATTTAATTTTTCTTCTTAAATTTTAATTTCTTTATGCATTCATAAAAAATAGTTCCCAAAAAATTTTAGGAAAT
>NW_028190084.1:0-5812 GCF_048542155.1 Nylanderia fulva | reverse complement strand
GGGAATTTTCTCTTTTTAAAATTTTACCTAAAAATCTGGAAGTGGGAAAATTGGTGTGGGAAAAAATTTTAAAAGAGTTTCTCTGATTAAATTTACACATTAAAAATTTTTAATAAACATAGAAAAATTTAATCGAGTACATTTTTTATTTATTGTGGTAGATTTTAATATTTTTATTGGGGAAAAATTTAATCGAAAAATTTTTATAAAATTTTTCCCAACCTTCGTCCCACGATTCCCAGATTTTCGGGAAAAATTTTTAAAAGAGAAAATTTTTTATGTGTAGTTTTCGGTACTTTTATAAAAATTTACTTTTTAAAAATAATAAATAAATGATAATAACGAGGAGAGAGAGAGGAGAGAGAGAGTGGGGGAACGTTTTATAAAATGAAATTTCCTCCCCCCCACTCACTCACTCTTCTTTCTCTCTCTCCCCCTCTCTCATTTTTATCATTTATTGTTTTTTAAAAAAAAACGAAAATTTTGATAATGTATTCGAAACTACGAAAAAATTTTTTCTTAAAATTTCCCAAAAAAAATGTGGAATGGGGGGGGACAATGGTATTGAAAGAATTTTATAAGAATTTTTCTTTTAAATATTACACAAAAAAATTTAATATTTCCCACAATAAAAAAAAAAAATGACTCGAAATTTTACTATGTTCTTTTAATAATTTTTAATGTAGTAAATTTAATCAGAGAAACTTTAAAAAATTTTTCCTACCCCATATTATAAGATTACCATGTTTTTCAGGATAATTCAAATAGGAAAAAAAATTCTCTCGTGTAGGGTTGTTTTTGCATAACTTTATTTTGTTTTGTAGCATGTTAAATTTTAATGAGATAATTGAAAAGTTTTAAAGCGATTTTTAATTTTTTCAAAACTGTACTTTACAAAATTAACAAGATGCCTTTTTGAAAAAAAAAGTTTCGTTTTTAGTAAAAAAATGGAAAAGGGAAAGAGAAAAAATAGTTGTGGGATTGCTTACCGCCGTTCGTAGCCATCGCGTTCGCTCCCCCCTCGCTTTGCCGGCGCCGTGTATCGGTGACAGGGGGCCGCTCATCTCGTGCGCGTTAGTTTGGGCCCCGATCTTTTTTTTTTAAATAACACAATATTATTTCGAAAACGCCAAAACGGTAGGACTTTTTATTCGGTTAATTCTCTACCGCACACGACGGTTGAGGCGCCATTTCGGCCCCCCCGGGATATATATAATATATATAGGATAAAAGATATAAAAAGCTCCCCCCCACAGCAGGGGAGCTCCCGGGATTTTCCCGAAGACTCATAACTTTTTTTTAAGCTTTATTTGAACTTTTTAAAAAAACTGCCGAAACCCCCCAAATTCCCATGTCCGCTTTTGAGAGCCCTTTGGAGCTTCGAAAAAGTTCCCCAAAAACTTCGTATAAGCTACCAGGGAGTGAAGTCCACTATTTGCGAGTCCTGAAAATAGGTATTTGATACTTTTTATTTACTTTAAACTCAATAAATCTCCTTCTATCTTTTTTTAATTGAGAGGTTGAAGGAATTTTTAAAGTGAGATTTATCGAGTTTTTTTTGTAAGGAAACACCATTATACGAAAAAAGTTTTTGCGCTGTAGGGTCAGAAATCAGTTTTTTGGGCTTCTTTCAAACAAAAAGTTAAAAAGAGTCGTCGAGAGTTTCAATCCCTTTCGCGGGGTTTTATTTTTATAAAACAATCAATATTTAAAGACAATTTAAAATTAAATTTTAAACAAATTAAATTTGTCGTGTGGTGAAAATAAGCTTAAAAAACTTGATAGACGTAACTGCAATTTTATTGATTTTCACGACGTTTCGACCATTTTTGGGGTGGGCCTTTCAAGTGAAAATTCTACAAAAAAAATTTTTCCAAATTTTTAAAATACAAAAATCATTTAAAATGTAAAATTTAAAAAAAATAAAAATAAAATTTTTTAAACATACCATCAAAAAACCCAGGTTGACATAAAACACATGGTTATTTGAAATCGAAAGTTAAACGTTAAAAAGGGGAAAACGTCCCATCGTTATGATGTTTAAAATTAAAATAAAGCGGAACACTTTCCCCTCGTTAATTTTTTTCGTCAACGACTAAATTGAAACGCGCCAACTTTTAACTTTTAACCATAAAAATGGGAGTGTTTCCCCTTTTAACGTTTAAATTCGATTTCAAATAAACCAGTGTGATGTTATGTCAACCTCGGTTTAATTGATGGTATGTTTATAAAATTTATATTTATTTATTAATTTAACACTTAAATGAGTTTTCGTATGTTAAAATATTGTGTAACATTATGTTGTAGAAATTCACTTGAAAGGACCACAACCAAATGGTCGAAACGTCGTGAAATAATCAAATAAAATTGTAGTTACGTCGTAGTCAAGTTTTTTAAGATATTATATATATTTTATATAATAATTATTAGAAATATTTAATTATATATTATTTTTAAAAAGTATGTATTTTACACATACAAAATACATTAATAATAATAATAATTTGCAATAATAATTATAGATTTAAACGTGAATAACTTAAATTAATTAAATATTATGTGAATTCATCGTCGATTTTCTCTTGAGACGTTATTTGAGACGTGGATCCCACATGGATAGCATTGCCATGCTTTCTTTTCCATCTATCACCGGCATGTGGTGATACCATACCATAACTTTTTTTTCCATCTCATTTCGGTTTGTGTTGGGGTGTTCTTTTAGAATTGTCTCTGTAAAATTATAATATATCATTCAATATACATATATATATGTATGGTATGTATGTAGATTAGGGTGTACAAATTTTTTTTGTCCACAATTCTAGCTAACAAGTTGTTGTGTGGTGTGTGTGTGTGTGTGTGTAAACAGGCCTATCGTTTCTAATTGATTTATAAAGTAAATAATTCTTTGTAATAAATAAATGATTTATATAAAATTTTATTTTTAGAGATTGATGAATATTTTAAGATTGAATAGTTAATAACACTATATTATCAAAACAGAGCAGTACTTAGATGAGAATAAATCATATAAATCATTTATTTATTACAAAAAAATATACACTAAAAACTTTATAATCAATTATATTCATAAAAGATTTTATATATTTTTAGATATAAATTTAATTATTTTTATTTTGGTATGTAGATTATTTTAAAAAATTATTATAACGTGTGCATGTATGGAGAATGCAATGTAGAAGAAAGAAATAGAGAGATAGAGATAGATAAATCGATAGATAAATAAATAGATAGATTAGACAGATAGACAGACATATGATAGATAGATAGATAGATAGATAGATACATAGGTAACATCGATAAATAGTTCGATAGATAGACAGACAAATTGCTAAATAAAAAAAAATATATGTGTATATATACATATACAGGGTGTCCCAAAAAGATCGGAACACTGAAAATCTCGAAAAGTATACGTTTTACAGAAAAAAGTTTCAGACAAAAGTCGTAAAAAATCTATTAATTGATTTATCAGTTTGACCTTGGATTGCGTTACCAAGGTCAGAATAAGGTCACCTTGAATTCTTAGATGGAATCCTATATTTTTTATTACATATTCTTGTAGCTTATCTAGAGAGCTTTCCAAAACATTAATAAAATTATTTTTCATGGAGTACTCTTTGAGTTACAAAGGCTAACAATTCTTGACATATAATGTAGAACGTGTAGTAAAAATGTCGAACTTTGCGAAGATAACAATCATTTTGTTATCTAAAGAATAGCCTTCTAGATATAAATCGTATCCAGGAAACATGCGCTCAAGGCGTCGCATTGTCAAACTTTTCTTATATGTGGAATGAATTCAGAGATCATTCAATAATCATATGAAAGAAATAGAGTGCCAATTTAAAGATTGGAAACTCACAAAAACTAAAACCGAAGGCCAAGAGGAAAATGACTCTAGGAATAGCACATAAAGAATACTAGCAATGAATTCATCGATTTTAAAAATCGGTGGAATTATTCTCAGGTACGATGGATTCTAAAGTTAGTATTCAAAAGTGTCGCCTTTTCTAAATAATAAAAATTATCAAATCAATAATTTGTTATATTCCAGTACATATCGTTGCAAAAAGACGCCTCAATGCAAATGTCTTGTTGCTATAATTGGAGAGACAAAAAAAACATTTTGTGGTTGCGTTCTCACGGGAATGGGCGATGGAGAGACTCATTTTATCCTCGATATTTTAAAAAAATATTATTATATTTTTTTATTATCGAGTACATATAATATCAATATAATTACTATCATTCACATGTGTGTGTATGAATACTATATTTACTGAGCATTTACATGTGTGTATAAATATATTTACTGACAAGTAACACTACCCAAGTGCCACTCGCCGATTTTGATATACTTAGAATATGTTGTAGTCTAGGTCAAAATAAGAGACACGTATTTTTTATATGTGCCCATACGGCCGTTAAAGTGGTGAAAACCTTTGAAGAAAAATAGGATTTTATCTTTCTGAGCAAATCGTCGAAACAGTAGGAGGTATAAAAAAAATTTTCAAACAAAAATTTTATGGTTTCGATGTACTTTAAAACTGTGCAATCAAATTTTTCAAAAATTTTATATTTTCGAAATCCTTCTCCTCCCTCTCAATTTTTGAAAATAAAAAATTTTGTTTATAGTATAACTTATAGTATATTAACAACAAATTCAACCATATATGATAAAGTTGTATTTCGAAGTCGCATTATTCAGAAATACGTTTGAACTTCTGTATACCGCTATACACGCGCTCTGTCCGACTTATGACTCTTGCTATCATGGCGATAACTTTGTTTGTAATTTCACAGAGACTACCATAAAAGACGGGCTCTTGAAAGATTTAATTGAAAAAATAAGTCAAGTTCTCGCTCTCTGCCGAACCCGAGAATAACCAAACGTGGAGGTGGCGAGAAACTATTCTCTTTGTTTTTGTTTTTTTTTGTTTTTACTTTTTAAAACTATTTTGTTATTTTATATTTTTTAGTTTTTGTTGCATTATTTTTGATATTCAGTGCAATAATGAGGAGAATTTGTATTATCCATCGCAAAAAGTGCTGCATACACTTTGCGCACCAAGCGCATCTGATTATTGCAATATCATGACAAAATTTACAGCATGTAAATTATTATTTACTCCTGTAAATTATTGCTTTAAAAATTGTGATACATGTTGTAAATTTGCAATGATATTGCAATAATCAGATGCGCTTGGTGCACAAAGTTATGTGTATGCAGCACTTTTTGCGATGGATAATACAAATTTTCCTCATTATTGCACTGAATATCAAAAATAATGCAACAACAAACTAAAAAATTTAAAATAATAAAATAGTTTTCAAAAGTAAAAAACAAAAAACAAAAAAAAAAAAACAAAAACAAAAGGGAATAGTTTCTCGCCACCTCCACGTTGGTTATTCCTGGGTTTGGCAGAGAGCGAGAACTTGACTTATTTTTTTAATTGAATCCTTCAAGAGCCCGTTTTTTATGGTAGTCTCTGTGAAATTACAAACAAAACTATCGCCATGAATAGCAAGAGTCATAAGTCGGACAGAGCGCGCGTATAGCGGTATACAGAGTTCAAACATATTTCTGAAAATGACTGACTTCGAAATACAACTTTATCATATATGGTTGAATTTGTGTTAAATATACTTAAAGTTATACTATAAACAAAATTTTATATTTGGCCCCGCCCCCAAAAAGAAAAATTTTGGGGCCCCTTTGTGCACGGGGATTTTAATTCAAAAGGGAAAAAATTTTTTTTTCGTTTGGGAAAATAACGCACTGTCATCC
>NW_028190083.1:0-5812 GCF_048542155.1 Nylanderia fulva | reverse complement strand
TCCTTTAAAGGGAAATTAAAAATTAAAAATCTCAAATATGAATTTTTTCTTTTTAAAAAAATTTTGGGCGTGACCAAGAAAATTTGGGCCTTTCACAATTTTTAATTTCCAAAAAAAAAATTTAGTTTCGTTGGGATAACGCCTGTCTTCCCATCGGCTCTTATCGCCTGTTTTTTATACTTTAAATTTATTTTTATATATTTTTATATAATTATATAATATATTTTGGTATTTAAAATATATTGTTATTATATTATATTTTATATTTATTTAAAACTTCACGTTAATTTAATAAACCTTTTTTACCTGGGGAATTAAAAGAAGAGAAATTGAACTTTTCGTTAAAAAAAATTAAAATTGAAAATAAATATAATTGTAAAAAAACAACGAAAAAAATTTTTGTAACTTGGTTTACTTTGTTTGTTTTATTTCTAGTCAAGAAATTATTATAAAAATTAATCATATCAAAATAATTTTTTCTCAAAATATATTTATATTGAAGTTGATTTTTTCTTTGAAAACCCAAAAAAAAAAAAAGGGTGGAAATTTGTTTTTAAATTTGGAATTTTTAAATTAACATTTTTGTTTTTTTTTTTTAAAATTTTTTATGTTTTTTTTTAAAAAATTAAATTATTTTTAAGGGAATTTTAATCAAAAAAAAGTTTTTTTTTTGGGTTGTGGAAAAAGGGTTTTTTCTTTCTTTTTTGGGGTTTTGTTTTTTTTTAAAAAAAATTTTAAAAAAAGGACAAAATTTTATTTATTTTTCAATTTCCCAAAAAAATTTTTTTGGTTTTTTTTCTCGTTTTTTTTTAAGGCAAAAAATTTGAAGGAAAAAAAAAAAAAAAAAAATTTAAAAAAAAAAAAAAATTTTAATTTAAAAAAAAGATTAAATTTTTTTTATTTTTTTTTTAATATTTTTTTAAAATTTTATCTTTAAAAAAAAATTTAATAATTTTAATTATTCTTAAATTTATTTAAATTTAAATTAAACTTAACGATTAAAACCAGAATATTATATTTTAAAATTTTCAAATTAATTCAATTTAATCTTATTCGTCCCCCAAGGGATTTAAGGCGCTTTTGTGGGGCGTTCCCCCAACCTACAAACCTCTTACAATGTTACTTATATCTATCTTAACTCTACTCTTACATCAAATTTTACAAATAATTTTAATTCTCCCTTAAACCCTACTTTTTTACTATTTTAGAAAAAGAAAAAGACCCGTCCCTACCTATCTTTTTCCTGGGTTTCCCGATTCCCCAAAACATTCCCACCACCTAAATTCATCCCCATCACTCTTCTCCTCCCCCCACCCTTTCCCTTCCTCCTTTTTCCCCTCCCTCCCCCCTTTTTCTTCCGTTCTCCCCTTTTCCCTTTTTTTCTCTATTTCTCTCATCCACCTTTCCCCCTTCTCCCCTTCCTGCTATTTCCTTCTTTTTTCCCCCCCATTTTCCCTTTCCCCCCCCCCTTCCCCCCCACATTCCCCTTATCCCCTGCTCCCATGTTCATTTCACCCCCAAAAAAACCCCCCTACCCCTTCTTTTCCCCTTTTTTCTTCCCAGTATCTCCCCCCCCCCCTCATTTTCAGGGTTTCATTCTGAACCGGATAACCTTCCCCCATCTTTTCCCCCCCCCATCCCTTTTTTCAGGTTCCGGAAAACCCCTCCCCCTTCCTTTCCCCTACCACTATTATATTGATTTTTGAATCCTCCCCCCCCTTCCCTCCGTTTTTGCCTTTTTGGTTTCCCTGTTTTTTGTTCCCCCCCATATACTTCCTCTCCTTTTCCCCCTTTTTTTTGCCAAAATCTTTTTCCCCCCTATTTTCCCTTTCTTCCCAGAATTTCCCCCCCTTTTCCCCCCCCACATCGTTCTTTCCTTTCCCCCCCCTTTAAATCCTTTCTCTTTCAATCCCAAAACATTTCCTCCCCTAAAACTTCCTCCCCCCCTTCCTAAAACTTCCTATCCAAAAACCCCTACCCCCCTTCCTGCCCTTACCCAAATTTGTTTTTTCCCTATCTCCTCTCTTCCCCAATAACCCCGGCTGCCCGGGTCTACTCCTAAGGGGTCCACCTAACCCTCCCCCTGAAATTCCCCCACCTCTCCCTCCCTTTCCCCTCCCCATTTTTTCCCCCCCCCCCCATTTTCCAAAAACCGTCCCCCACCAACCTTTCCATTAGCCATACTCTTTTCATCCATTCTCCTAAAACCCCTTTCTTTTTTCCCATTCCCCCAAAACCCTGCCCAAATCACCGCTCCTGCTTTCCTAACTTCCGTTCTTTTCCGGGCCCCCCGGCCCCCCCTTCCTCTGTAGCTTTTTACCCTAAATAGTGAATTCTTTCACTTCCTCTAACCCCCCCTTTTTTTCCTTTTCCCTCTTTCCCCTAAACCCCCTTCCTTTTTTTCCTCCCCCCTTTTTTAACCCATTCCCTTTTTCTTATCCACATTAAACCCCCAAAACCCTTTTTTGTCCATAAACCCTTTTCCCTTTTCCCCCAAAATAGGGATCATCCCCTTTTTCATCCCCGCCCCAAAAATAACCCTATCATCTGCGACGCCAAAAAAATGCCCTTTTCCCCTCCCAAATTTCACCCCCCCCCCAACCCCCCTTTTTTTACACTTCCTCTATATCCGCTATCAGCAAAAATGAATAAATGCGACCAGTGGGGAACCTTGGCCCCCCCCTTGGGCCCTCCAAAAATTTCCTCCCTCCTCCTTCCCCCCTTACCTTACTCCCCCGTTTCCCGGGACCCCTCTTTACCACTCCTTTTAATTTCCCCCCTCACTCCCCTCCTCTTCATTGCCTCCCTTAACACCTCCCTATTAAAACCAATCCCAAACCCCCCTTTTAGGGCCATAAAAAGCCGCACTACCCCTTTCCCCCCTTCTTTGTACCCCTTATTTCACCCGATAGTTCAACACATAGATTTCATCCATCACCCCCATTCCCCTTTCCAAAACCTGTTTTCTCCCCGGGATAAATTCTTCCCCTCCCTTTTTTCCTTTTAAACCCTTTCGTTTTTTAAAAACCACCCAAGTATATCTTGTATAGCGTTTGGGACAAGTTTTCCCTCATATTTTCCACTTTATTCCCCGTTTTTTTTTCCCCCAACAGGGGCACATTTTCCCTTCTTTCCCCCAACCCCCCCGGCCCCCCCCCCAACCGGGGGGGCCCCCCAAACCCACCCAAACCCCCCCCCTCCATTTTTTCCAGACCCACTTGGGGGGCCCCACCTTCCCCCCGGGGGGCCTTTCCTTTCCAGGGGCCACATTCCCGTTTAATTTTTTCCCCCGCTTTTCCCTGCTCCTCCCCCCCCTCTCCCTTTCCCTTTTTTTCCTCCCGGACCCTTTACCCACCCTCCCAATAAACCAAAAAGTAAACCTTCCACCTCCGCCTTTACCCCACACCCCCCCCCTTTCCCGGGAAAAAGGGCCAACCCCCCTCCCTTGCCTCAAACGCCTCCCGGGGGACCATCCCAAACCCTCCTCCCCCCTTTTTCTTTCCCATTAGCTTTTAATTCCGGGCCCCCCCTTTTCTATATCCTTCGCCTCCTCCCTCCTTTTTTTTCCTTTCCCCTTCCCTTAAAATTTTTTCCTCACTTCTTTCCTCTTTTTCCCCCACCCGCCTCGTCCCCCAAAAACCCTTTTTTTTTCCCCCTCCACCCCTCTTTTTTTCTCCCTTCTCTCAAATTTCCCCTTTTTTTTTCCTATTTTTTCCTCTAGCTCCTCTTCCCTCCCTCCTTCCCCCCCCGCCCCCAAAACCCCCAGTTTTTTCCTTTTTCTGTTCTTTCCTTTCCCCTCTTTTGGGCATCCCCCCCTTTTTTCTTTGGTTCCCTTTTCCCTCCCCCCTTTTTTCCCTTTTCCCCCCCTCCTTTTCTTTTTAAACGTTACAATCAATTGGGTGATGGTTTCCCATTCTATGTTTTCTCCCCCCCCCCATTCTCTTTATCCTTTCCTTTACTCTAACCTCTCCCACCACGTAATCTTTACGATTTCCCCTTTTTTCTTTCCCGTTAAAGTGTACTCCCCCCTTTTCCGCCCCTCTTATCCCCCGTTAAATAATTTTTTCCCCTCCCACCTCCCAAACCCTTTTTCAACCTTTTTTCCCTTTCCCCATTTAAATTTCTTGGCCCTTTTGATCTTCTTTTTTCTTCCTCCTCCCCCCAACCAAAAACCCCCCCCCCTTTTACCTGTCCCTTTCGTTAAATCTCCCCCCACAATGTCCATTTTTTTTTCTTCTTTTTCTTCCATCCTTTTCCTTTAAATTTTCCCCCAATTTTTCCCTTCCCTTCCCCCTTGAGTTTCCCTATTACCCCCCCACTTTTTTTTTTCCCCCTTTTCCACTTTAAATCCCCATCCCTTATTCCCTCCGCCTTTTCTCCCATTTCCCGATCTTTTATCTTCCCCCTCCCCCTTAAACCCCCCTGATCATTCCCCCCCCCGGGCTTTTTTTCCCCCCTTTTTTTCTCTTCTTTGCTGCTTTCTTCTCCCTCTATTTTCCTTTCGGAACCCCCTTTTTTAAACGTTTTTTCCCCCCCTTTCCCCTAGCCCTTTTCCATTTATCACCAACCCCCAATCCCCCCCTTTTCCTTTTCCGAACTTTTTTTTCCCCCATTCTTAAAACCCCCCCACCTTCCCAAAAAACCTATCTTCCATTCTTCTTTAATTTCCCCTTTCCCTTTTTTCCCTTTTTTCCTGTTCCTTTTTCCCCTTTCCTTTCCCCCGTTCCCCCCTTTTTCCTTTTCCCCTTTTTTCCCTTTTAATATTGTTCTCCCCCCCCTCCTTTTTCCCCCCTTTCTTCTTTCTCCCTTTCCCCTTTTTTTCCCTTTTTTTTTTCCCCCCTTCCTGTCTTCAAACCCCCTTTCTTCCCCCCCCCCTTTTTACTTTTACCCCTCCCAATTTCTCCTTTCCAATTTTTTTTTAAACCCCAACCCTTTCCCCCTTTCCCCTTTCCCCCATTTTCACATTGATTTTTACCCTTCCCAACCTTTCGTCCATACATTGTTTCCCTTTTTCCTTTCCCACTGCGATCTCCCTTTCTCCATTTTTCTTTCTCTCTTCCCATGTTAAATAACTTCATTCTCACCCTCTTTCCCCTTTAAAATTTTTCTTTCCCCTTTCCCTTCCTTCTTTTTGTTTCCACTTTTCCCAATTTTACTAACCCACCATTTCACCTTTCCTTTTTCCCCCCCTTCCTTTCAAATCCTTTATCCCTTCTTTTCTCTGGGTTTTTTTCTCCTATCTCTTTTTCATTAATTTTCCCCCTACCTTTTTTTCAAAAACCTTTCCTTCCCTTTTTTCCATTCTTTTTTACTTTTTTGTTTTTCCTCTTCCGTTTCCCTTTCCTTTTTAATTTTTTCCTATGTCCTTTACTTTTCCCATTAATTTCTCGTTTTTTTCCCCCTTTCTCCCTCCCCTTTGCCCCCCCTCTTTTCTCTTTCCCCCCTTTTCTTTCCCCTTTCCTTACTCTTGCTTCCAAATTATCACTTCTTTCCAGGCTCCATCTCTTTTTTTCAATTCCCTTCTTTCTTCTCTCCATTCCCCCCCCTTTTTCCCCAAATTTTTAAACTTCAAAATTTTCCAGTTTTCCCCCCGCCTAAAATTCTCCCGTTATCTTCTCCCCTAAACTCTTCCCTCATTTTCCTTCCCTCCTTTTCACCCCCCCCTTTTCTATTCAGCCCTTTTTGGGCTTTTTGTCCTTTTTAGGGTTCTTTTCCCTTTTTTTTTCCTTTTCCTCCTTTCCCCCCTTTTTCTCTTTTTTTTTTTCAAAAAAAACCCCATACATCCCATTTCTGCTCCCCCTCCTTCCCTAAA
>NW_028190082.1:0-5835 GCF_048542155.1 Nylanderia fulva | reverse complement strand
CATACGGGCTGTGGTCCTTTTCAAAATTACAATAGAAGCATTAATGAGTTACTGCATATCATTATTGACATTTAAAAGTACGCTCCGGTGAGACTTAACTTAAGATCGGATGGTAAATTAACTGCGTTTCACTTGTGTCATCTTGTCACGACTGAGCACACTATACTGTATAGTGTGCTCAGTCGTGACAAGATGACACAAGTGAAACGCAGTTAATTTACCATCCGATCTTAAGTTAAGTCTCACCGGAGCGTACTTTTAAATGTCAATAATGATATGCAGTAACTCATTAATGCTTCTATTGTAATTTTGAAAAGGACCACAGCCCGTATGGTCGAAACGTCAATAAATATAGTTTAACAAATCTAATAGACAGCCAGTGTAGTCAGTTTAATATCTACTATCTTAGTATTTCATTCCTGGCGAACGAAATTTAATATTTTATTGTTATAAATGATTCCGTTTGTTCTCTACATTATTAATATTTTTTTTATTATTGTATAAAACTTACAATAAATTATTTTTTATTTAATAAAACTAATAAAAAAAATTGAGTTTATAAATTGCATGAGTAATAAAAATCATTAAATCTCGTGTAGAAGATCTGTTTAATGCATTTCAGTATTATATTAATTTCTCTCGATCAAATATTTTAATGAAAATCTTTCCTCTAATTTTAAAGTCGACCAGACTGGCAATAATTTATTTTGAATAATTAGTTAAATTACAACGTTTCGGCTGTCATTGCAGCCCTTTTCAAGTAATCTATAAACAGTTATATACATATAAATATACTCTTAATGCGCTTAATCATACAAATAATTATAAATTTACAAAAATATATATGTTTACATACCAGATTAATACAATAAATCATATTCACAGCAAACCCCCGACAAATTTAACCATTGTTTTGATGAACAATGTATAACTGACAGAAGTAAGCACAAAATAAATAGATGTTGACTTTTAGCAGGAATCTTAGTCACTACGCGTTGAGAAAATAGAAAACCAAAGTACTGTGTCTTTCGCAATTTTTAAACCGTCAATACAAAGTCAAATAAATAAATAAATAAATTTGGCGGTAATTTTGGTGCGTCTAATCGAGATAAATTTGATACACGAAGTGTTATAGTGTTGCCGTATATTAGAGCTTTGAGCGAAAATATTACTCGTTGCATAAACAAAAATGGAATTGGCGTATTATATACCGTTCCAAAAAAATTAGACACATTGATAAAAAGAGGGAAAGATAGTATTGACAACTTAAAAAGAACCGATGTAGTTTATAAGATCGAATGCGCGAATTGTGACTCTACATATATTGGACAAACAAAGCGACATTTAGAAACACGTATTAAGGAACATAAAAATAACATCAAAAAAGACACGACATCGCACTCAGTTGTTAGTTTGCATCGGACTTGCAACGATCATGAGTTCCGTTGGGATTCTCCTGTGATTCTGCATCAAGAAAAACAAACAAGAAAAAGAGAAATAGCAGAAATGTTTTATATAAAAAACCAAAGAAAAAGCATTAATTTACAAAGAGATACTGAGAATTTCAGTGGGATTTATGATCGCGTTCTTGAAGCTATTTAATATATTATATTGTCATATGTTACATATTTATTCATTTATTTATTTATTTATTTGACTTTGTATTGACGGTTTAAAAATTGCGAAAGACACAGTACTTTGGTTTTCTATTTTCTCAACGCGTAGTGACTAAGATTTCTGCTAAAAGTCAACATCTATTTATTTCGTGCTTACTTCTGTCAGTTATACATTGTTCATCAAAACAATGGTTAAATTTGTCGGGGGTTTGCTGTGAATATGATTTATTGTATTAATCTGGTATGTAAACATATATATTTTTGTAAATTTATAATTATTTGTATGATTAAGCGCATTAAGAGTATATTTATATGTATATAACTGTTTATAGATTACTTGAAAAGGGCTGCAATGACAGCCGAAACGTTGTAATTTAACTAATTATTCAAAATAAATTATTGCCAGTCTGGTCGACTTTAAAATTGGTGGAGAGATTTTCATTATTTATTACTGGCGACTCTTAAGGATTATCATTTGTTATATTTTTTAATTAGAAAATTTAAACACACATTTAACAACACATTTTTTAATTAATATAATTTTCAAAATCAAAATATGCGTTTCATTATTATAATAAATAATCTAAACGATTTTAACGTGCATTTTATTGATTTATGTCAATCATGGAATATTTTGCAGGTATTTCAAGGAATTGTCTCCAATTTAGAAGGGTTGAAAACAATGTGTGCCATAAAAAGGTTACCTGATAATGCTTGCTGGAAAAAAAGAAATTTTTGCAAGAAGCCAAAAGGATGAGCCGATTTGATCACGAAAATGTTCTAAAATTATTGGGCATTTGCTTGAATACAGATTCACCGATGCTCATATTGGAATTAATGGAAACTGACTTATTGACATATTTGAGAGAGAATCAAACATTCAACCCGTTAAGTGCACAAAATCTGCGCCTGCAAGACTTACTCGCCATGTGCGAAGATGTTGCGCGGGGTTGTCACTATCTAGAAGAAATGCGATATATACATAGAGATCTTGCGTGTCGAAATTGCTTAATATCCACGAGAAATGATGGAAGCCATATTGTGAAAATCAGTGACTTTGGATTAACTAGGAATATGTACAATGATCAATATTACCGCATGGTAAGTACAATTTTTTAAAATAAATAAATCCTCTTTCTGTATTTAATATAATATTAACATTTTAAAGCTAATAATGTGAAAAGATTAATAATTTTATTTGTGTGTATATATATATATATATATATATATATATATATTGTATATACACACACACACAGTATATACAGAGAATATACATATGTATATAGGGAAAGAGAGATGTGTTGATTTTTTATTTCTCTGCACGTAACGCTTACTTTAAAAATAAACGAAATAGTGAAAAACCTAAACTATACGTTAAAATTGTATTTTAGGAAACAAGAGACCCTCTTCCTATTCGCTGGATGGCACCGAAATCTATACTGTACCAATTATTTACTTCAAAAAGCGACGTTTGGGCTTTCGGGGTGCTAATGTGGGAAATTATGTCATTGGGTGAATTCCCCTATTCTACCATAAAAAATGCAATAAATGTTATAGGATATATATGTGAAGGAAACAGGCTGTCGCAACCTCTCTACTGTCCGTCGACGTTGTATCAGTTAATGCAGCAATGCTGGAGTGAGGAGAACAATAGACCAAATTTTAATCACTGTCTCGAAATTATCGTAAGCTTAATAAGAAACAATAGTAGACAATAGTAGATTAAATATACACAGATAAATCGATAGTAATTCTTTTTATGTGCGTATTATTGCATAAAATAATTTTTTATATATCAAAATATCCCTAACAGCACAATATATATCCGATGAAAGACATTCAAAAAGATATCTAGAGAACATTCGAACATCCTCTGGATGTCCTTAAGATGTCCTCTGAACGTTTTTCGAATATGTGTGCTGTTAGAGATAATATTTGGACTAAAAATATTGCCTTTACTTTTTTGCTCATATTCTTTATTTTAATTCATTAAATATTTTAAATTATCTTCCGAAAAAAAGTCCATGTACTCGTATAATTATATATAAATGTATATTAATATATATATATATATATATATATATATATAAACAATTAACTATGACCATAGTTAATTGTTTCACATTATATCATGTCACATATTAACAATAAGATCAGAAATTAAGTTTCTATATAGACAGTTGTGTTTTAGCACTTGATAAGGGCCGAAACCCATGGCCGAAACGTCGTGAATATTAAATAAAGATTATTAAATAGCCAGAGTTGGTTGATTAAATCACTACCATAATATAATAAATTTAATATAAAAAAAATCTCCTGGAAAAAATCTTGCGGACGCACATGTACACAGTTGCAACGCTGCTATGCATACAATGGAGGAGCGAATCTGAGAAACGCAGCTGGATATTTCCGCCCCATGCATTAAATAAAAGAAAAAATTTCAAGAAAAATAACACGGCACAGCGTGATCTCAAATTTTAGAATGTACTGGTATTTTATTATAACTCAGGTAGTGTTGCAATAGAAAGAACAAGTCCATCTCGCATAATAGCATAAGAGCATTCACTATGCATAATCCTTCGTATTCGAAATAAAAATATAAATATAAAATGTAAAAAATTTTATAAAAATATATTAACTTTTAACACATGCAAAAATAAGGAATATTGAGAAAAATGTATAATATATTCAAAATGTATATGTTTGTATTTCATCAAATAACATAACATTTTGCACACGTATAACATTCTGAGAATTCAAATATTTTGAAATTGCATCGAAAACGGAAATAATTTAAAAATCTTTTAAACAATTATTTTTTCTGAAACTCGTATTTTCGAATAAACAAACCAACATAAGTTGTTGGTTGTATTACGACAATTCTGGTTTTTATTAAACTTCTCTTATCGTTCTGAACATGTACAATGCTCTTCCAAAGAGTTCTGATAATATACAGAAACTAATTAAAAATGCAAGCACGGGCTCCAAAATGTCGGAAGACATGAATAGAACGATCCTCAGTTTGATAAAAAATATTATTTGAAAAACATGTGTCTCCTGAACTTACATAATGATATTTAAAATGCCTCCTAAAATAAAATTCACTTAGACTGCGTCTGAAAAACTCATATACATTTAAATATAAATGTAAGCTTCTTGTTGTATTTCGACTGTTCAATTTAAAATTGATAAACACAAAATGAGAATATAGAATGATTAATGTACTTTAAAATTATCGTTTTTTTTTTTAATTTGTATTTTTTGGAGTTCTCCAGTGATTAAAGTATCAGCTGATAATGCATCAATCATTTAATTACGAGAACGTTATTTAAATTATTTTATATTTTTTTTGCGTGCACACGCTTTGCAATAATTGCGCTAAATGTATAAATAATTAATACGTGTTATAATCGCTAGCAATTTTATGTTGAAAATTATATACTCTTATTTTTAATGATAGATATAATTTTTTTCTCACAAAAATACATATACATTTTGCTTCGAAAAGAAAATGAGTTCTATTAGTTTGCTAAATACGGTATATAAAAATAGTTATTATAAAACGTCCCGTCTTTCAGTTTTTTCATTCCAGTTTTAGTATTTTCATCATTATTATATCGTTCAACTAATATTATATTACTAAATTGTCATAAATATTTTAACAGATTTTATATTCCTACTTCACCGATTGTTTAACAATTTGTATAATGTAATAAATAATTAATTCTAAAAATATAAATTTTTATAATTTAAGATAATTAAATGAGTTATGAATGTTTATATATTCGTAAAATTAATAATGATTAATTTTTAAAGATATAACTTTTCACTTTTCTATTTCCAATAAGTATGGACGTAAAAATAAATATGATTTATTTATTGTAAATTTATTTATTGTAAAGTAGTTTGTTAAGTATATGGACGTAAAAATAAATATGACTTATTTATTATAAACTTTTTTAGAATATAAGTTATTTGTACACATGAATAAATTAGAAAGCGCTCGCTTACATTATATTTCGTCAGTCATAACTTGCACAATATGTGGTCAAACACGTACGTTTGTTTCGCGTTTACAATACGCAAAATGAGAGTACAAGAGAACAATTCTGTCAATTCGACAACTATCAGCGATGTGTAACAGTAAAATCTCTCTCAACGTCCAAGTAGTATAATGGCAGGTATGGCCGTCAAAACAAACCCCCACCACCGACCC
>NW_028190081.1:0-5840 GCF_048542155.1 Nylanderia fulva | reverse complement strand
GAAACCATAATTGTTAATGTTATGTTACAGCACTTGATAAGGGCCGAAATCCACGGCCAAAACGTTGTAAAATTCTTTTTTTTGCCAGAGTTGGTCGATTAAATCTTTACCATTTTTTAATTATCGTCTGGTGATCTTGCAGTTTTATATCGTTACAAAATATAGTATTTAATTTTGCTTGCCTTCGCAGATTAATATCGAAAAACAGCAATGAGTAGAATTATGGAAAGGAGAAATAAAATTAAAGCACATCTCAACATATGTCATAAACTTGAATTAGTTAAAAAAAAACATTTTACAATAACTCAAATATAAAACTTTTCGCTAAACGTGGCAATTTATCAGTAAAACTTTTACGCAGGAAAATTAATATATAAACTACAAACAAATGACGAAAATACACGTCAACATATGTATACGTGAACTTTGTAAAAATGGCAAGCAAAAGTGAGCTTTTAAAATTAAAATTGTATATTTAATAGATACATAAAACGCAATGTATTAAAATATTGTATAAACATTTCGATTAACATTATTTATACCTGGACCTAACAATGATGTTAAATAAAGAGGAAGGTTTTTTTCAATAATATCAAGACAATTTGGAAAGGGGAACACATTTCTTTAAAACGGTGGATAAAGATTACTAAAAACGCATCTCGATCACGTCAACAATTGATCCTCTTGATACCGACGCAAAAAAACCAGACATATTTCCAGCACACTTAAGGACCATCCGAACGAAACATCTTTTTTCATAGTCAGAGCGTCAAAAATAAATTTAAATATTTATTGCACGGGATAAACGTAGAGTATTGAATCTTGAGATCAAAGATTTGATTGTTACTTACATTATCTAAAGTCCTGAAATTAATAGAATTGAAAAGAGAATGTATAAAGTGTTACCCGGAAAACTTAGTAGTCGAATTTCTTGAATTAAACAGGCATAACATCAACATTTATAATAGCAAATATAAGAGCAAAGCAATAAAAAATTAATATACTAATAGAAAAACAAAATAGGATGATGGGGTTTATCAATAATAGAAAATCGATAGTTCTAAATGGTTAGTTAATATTAGTAAAAAACAGATCCGGATACAGTGGCTGATTTTCTTAGCCTTGGTGATAGTTTGCCCTTCCGATAAATCATTCAATAAAAAAATCGTCTGGAATCCGTCTTAGAGGTAATAAAAAACGTTGAAACTAATGTTAGATATATATTATGTCTAGATTATTTTCTATTAAGTTAGATCACTACACACTATACAATTTATTACTATTCAGTTAGTATATTTGTTTACTTTATGTTGGTATTTTTATTTTGGTAATTCTCTGGTTCGTTAGGTTTGCAACGCCTGCTTCTCTACGCGGTAATCGAGCCTGAGATATATATACCTTACTTTCTCCTCTTCTTCTTTGTTCTTTGTCGTATAGTTCGATAATACAACGTGTATAAAAGTACAAGACTTAAACATTATTATCCTGTTTCCCGACCAAAAAACTTAACAGGTTATGGGCCCAGGCAAGAATCCAAAAAAAAAGTGAGTAAATAATACGGGCTAGATATCGGCAAAGAAATTCGCGTGTGAAAGCTATTGCATACATAACCTAGATTATAGACATATACGAAAAAAAATGCACGCAGCGGGTACACAACATATTGAGAAGTTATGTGATAATAATTACGAAGTATGGAGGATGCAGATGAAAGCGTCCTTGTCTACAATGATTTATGGGGTTATGTTACCGGAAACAATCGTGAAACCGGAAGTGGCTGCAGAGGCGGCCGCGTGAACAACAAGGGACGAGAAGGCGCTCCCATTAATCGTTCTCGGCGTTTCTAAGACAGAGATTGTCCACATAAGAAAGCAAACGACAGCCAAAGGAGCTTAAGAGAAACTTGAAAGAATCCACAAGTCGCACGGACCGGTCAGAAAGGCTGTAACTTTACCGTGAGTTGTATCAGTCAAAGAAAAGAATGACCAGTCAATGGCTCGGTTTGTAAATGATTTTCAACAACGAGCTGACATGCTTGCTGATGCCGGAATTATAGTTCCTCAGGAACTTCTGTCAATTATGTTGTTTTCTAGAAGATTATGAAAATTTTCGTGTCGCGATGGAATCCCGTGACGATATTCCGGAAGTAGGTACTCTTAAAGCTAAGTTAATCGAAGAAGAAGCTCGTAGAGGAAGCAACGATAACAAAGATGGAACAACCTTGTACTCCCGTACTTCGAACACAAAGAAAAAGGAATATCTCGTGAAAAACAGTAATGTACAAAATAAATTTCAAGGAAAATGTTTCAGGTGTGGCAAGGTTGGCCACCGAGCACCAGTTTGCAGAACAAAATTACCACAAATTAAAGCCAAATATGCAGATACGACAGAGAAACCTAAAGGCGAGGCTGAAGCAATATTGATAGCTACCTCTGTATTGGCGTGCAAAATGGAAAAAGAAGAGTGGTGTATTGACAGCGGGGCAACGGTGCATATGTGTAAAGACAAAAGACTATTTGAAAAGATAATTGACAAGTCACCGAGTAATATTCGAACAGCAGGAAAGTCCATAGTAATGGCCTATGAAACTGGAAGAGTAAATCTAAATGTCAAAGTAGCGAATGACACACATAAAATTGTTCTTTCAGATGTGTTATATGCTCCGGGCCTGCGAAATAATTTGATATCTGTACCAGCCATCACAAGTCGAGGTTATGAAGTAACTTTTAAGAAGGAGAATGCAGTTATATCAAGATATGGCTCAATTGTATTGACGGCAGCAAGAAAAGACAGGATGTATGTTATAAAGACAGCACAAAATTATAGTGTCATGTTTGCGGAAGGATCTGTGGAAAAATTAAAGGTATGGCACGAACGATACGGTCATTTGAATTATAACGATTTGCATAAACTGAAGACAGAAAACATGGTAGTTGGATTAGATATTCCCTCAAAGATACAAGTAATTCCATGCAAAATTTGTAAACGAGCAAAGATACACGCATTACCTCATCGAGTTTCAGACACAAGAGCCGAAATTGTGTTGGAATTGATCCACACTGACATTTGTGGACCAATGAACGTTGCATTAATGAGAGGTGCACGATACTTTGTAACCTTCATAGATGACAGAACGAGATACATGGAAGTCGTCATGTTAAAAAGAAAAAGCGATGTTTTTGAAGCATTCAAAAAATATTTAATGCGAGTTGAGAGAGAGCATGGAAAGAAAATAATAAAATTACGTTCAGATAATGCTAAAGAATATATCTCAAAAGAATTTAATCAATTTTTCGAAAATGAAGAAATCAAACGACAGTTTTCAGTCGAGTACACACCACAGCAAAACGGCGTAGCCAAAAGGGGGAACCGTACAATTGAAGAAATGGCACAATGTATGTTGCTGCAATCAAAGTGTCCAACCTCATTATGGGCTGAAGCTGTAAATACCGCGGTATATTTGCAAAACAGATGTCCATCGAAAGCAACGGGGAACAAGACACCTATGGAGTTATGGAGTAAGAAGAAACCTAATGTGAAAGGATTGAAGACATTTGGATCTCACGTAACAGCATTGAAGAAAGAACCAGGCATTACAAAATGGGATGCAAAAGGAGAAGACCTCATATTTGTTGGATATAGCACAGAATCGAAAGCTTATCGGTTGTGGCGAAAAGGAACAAAACAAGTAATCAAAAGTTACGATGTACGATTTATTGAGGGTCCCCAATTTGTAACTCAAGAATCAACAGATAGAGTGGAATTGCCACTTAAATCCATAAGCACGGAAGAAGACGGACATAAAGAGCCGGATACAGGCGGAAATGATATAGATCAGACGGATGGTGACTGTAGCTCAGACAATGATGCAAATTTCCAGACAGCAAGCGAAGAGGAAAAAATAGATGAGAATACCCGAAGAGACACATCAAGATAAAGAAAATGAAAAATACTCAAATCTAAGGAGAGGGCCAGGTAGACCGAGGATTATACATACTGGTCAGCGAGGGAGACCAAGAAAGGAATATCAAACAGCAAATGTAGCGACGGTTGAAAATGACCCACTAACAGTAGAAGAGGCCATATCTAGTGGTCATAAAAATAAATGGCTGGAAGCAATGAAAAATGAATATAATTCACTAATGGAATGCAAAACATGGGAGCTTACGGACTTACCTCCAGGCAAGAAAACAATAAGCTGCAAATGGGTTTTCCATACTAAGAAAAATCAAGATGGAGAAGTTGAAAGGCATAAAGCGAGATTAGTGGCTCGCGGATGCGAACAACGCTATGGAATAGATTTTGATGAAGTTTATGCTCCAATCGCAAGAATGGAAATTATACGCTCCTTATTTGCTTTAAGTGTCGAAGAGGAATTATATATTCATCAAATGGATGTAGTTACAGCATACGTCCAAGGCAATCTCTCATCTGAAATATATATGGAACAACCACCCATGTTTGAAGTTCATGAAGAAGAAAACAAAGTATGTAAATTATTACGCCTCTTCTACGGACTCAAGCAATCTGGTAGAGAATGGCATCATAAATTACGTACGTGTTTAAATAACATCGGGCTACAACACTCGAAAGCCGAACTGTGCGTATTTGTAGGAAGAATCGACGATGACATCGTAATCGTAGTAGTATATGTGGAAGATTTACTTATAGCGTCAAAAAATTTAAAAGTAATTAACATAATGAAGTCAAAACTGTCCGAAAATTTTAAGATGACAGATTTGGGACAGGTGACGGAAATTTTAGGAATGCGAGTTAAGCAAAAAGGAGCCACAGGAAATATACATATTTCACAAGAAGCATACGTGAAGAACATTATTGAAAGATTTGGTATGTCCTGTGCGAACCCAGTTTCAACACCCATGGAAGCTGGCATAAAATTATCACGCGAAGATAAAGCATCATCAAAGGAAGAGAAAGATGAGATGAGAAAAATACCCTACCAGGAACTCGTAGGAAGCCTAATTTACATAGCAAATACCACAAGACCAGATCTTGCGTTTACAGCAAGCACCTTGAGCCGTTTCAATGCAAACCCCGGAAAAAAGCATTGGATAGCAGCAAAGCATACACTAAGATATTTAATAGGCACATCAAGTCTTGGAATAAATTACAGAAAATCAAGGAAACCACTTCACGCTTATGTCGACTCCGATTGGGGAGGAAACCTTGACAATCGACGTTCTTGTACTGGATTTGTCCTAATGTTAGCGGAAGGCCCCATCAATTGGAAATGCAAACAGCAAAAATCAGTCGCTCTATCAACTATGGAGGCAGAATATATGGCGCTTTCTGAAGTAGTAAAGGAAGTAATAAGTAGTCGACGACTTTTAACTCATATAAAAGATAGTACCCATATGGACAAGCCAACCAGCATAAATTGTGACAACCAAAGCGCTATAAAATTCAACAATTCAATAATATATATCATCAGAGAAGTAAACATGTGGACATCCGATTCTATTTTACGAGGGAAGCTCAAGAAGCAAAGGAGATCATCGTGCAATACATTCCAACTGATGATAACCCTGCGGACTTGTTCACGAAACCATTGTTGAAAAACAAAATGTCAAAGTGCAAAGACATTATTAATCTAAATTAAATATATAATTTTGTTTTATTTTTTTTGAGTGTGTACTGATAGGGGGAGTGTTAGATATATATTTATGTCTAGATTATTTTCTATTAAGTTAGATCATTACACACTATACAATTTATTACTATTCAGTTAGTATATTTGTTTACTTTATGTTGGTATTTTTATTTTGGTAATTCTCTGGCCGTTAGGTTTGCACGCCTGCTTCTCTACGCGGTAATCGAGC
>NW_028190080.1:0-5841 GCF_048542155.1 Nylanderia fulva | reverse complement strand
GGATCGGCTCCCCCGGTTTTCCAGGATTCGGGAGGAAAGGGGGAGTTTCAGACTGTTTTTTCCCCTTTTTAAAACAATTTTGGGTTTTTATTAAAAAAGAAACAAGTAAACAAAATTTTTTGGGGGCAAAAAACCCTTTAAATAGAGAAAATTATTAACAACTCGGGTATAAAAAAAAAGTTTGTTGGCATAAACCCCTAAATAAGGAAAAACCTTTTGACTATTCGGTATAAAACAAAAAAAGGGGGGAGGCGAAATTACCCCTTTGTGGGGGGTGTCCGGAAAAGATTTAAAAATTTACCCGGTTTTAACTTAAAATCCGGGTACGGGAGGCCCTATAGCCTTTTTGGCAGGAAAAAAAAGGAAACCCGGGAAAACCCGGCGTAATGAGAAAAAACCCCGGGTCCCCGGGTTTGTAAAAGGGGGGAAAAGGGCCCGGGGGAAACCGGGGGGAAACCCGGCTTTAACAACGAAAAAACCCGTTCCCCGGGTGTAGCAGGAAGAGACCGGAAACCCGGGAAACCCGGCGTAACAACGAGAAACCCTTTGCCCGAAAATAAAGGTGGGGAGGCCAAAAAACCGAAAAAACCCCGGGCGTAAAAAAACGAAAAAACCCCCGGGCCCGGGGGCTAGGAGGCCCGGAACGGGAAATGGGCCCGGCTCATCCGTCGAGCCGGCTTAATCCCCTTTCCGGGGGGTTTCCCCCAAACTCTCCCTCGAGGCTGTGGGGGGGGGGAAACCCCGGCGTCGTAGTGGGGGGGGCCTCGGGGGGTTTGTGTGGGGCGCCCCGGGGGTAGGGTGCCCCGTGTATCGTTATGTTTTTTTTTTTTTAGGGGCGCCTTAGGCGCCAAAACCCTCAAGTGGCGGGGGGGGTGATGGCCCGCGAGGCTTTAGTAAGGGCCCACGCCGTTAAATTCCCCCCTCCCTGGGACGGCGGATCGACGGGGGTTGGCCAAAAGGGTTTTCAAAACCGTATTTCCACCGCCATTTGGGGGAAGGTGGCTCGGAATTTCCGATTTGGCCTTTGGGGGGGTTAGGCGCTGGGGGAAATCACGGCGGCTGGCCCGGTCCTACGCCCCGAGGGTTTTCCCCCCTCGTCCTTTTCCTGGGAAAGGGCCGCCTTGAGGTCCGGGGCACAGGGGAATGTGGCTTTCCATCGCCCTGGGCTTTCCTTGAAGGTAAAACCCAATTAGGGGGGGGATACAAAAATTTTTCCCCCCCAGATGGGTTTCCCGCTTTTACTTCGGGGCCAGTTGGCTTTTGAACGGTTGGCCTTGTGGACAGGGGGCGGTGCTTTCCAGACGCTTTCGCCCGGGCTGCGGCCCGCCAGTCTCGTCGCCCAGGTTGAAAACGGTTCCCCTTCCCCGGGGGGAAAGGCCCCGGGGGCGAGGGGGTTTCGGCCCAAAACCTTGTAGGCGTCCCCAAAATGGGTCTGGGGGGGTGCTTGGTCCTGGTTTTGGTGGGGGCCCTTGGCGATCCTTTTTGGTGTGGGGGCGGCTCTCGGCCCGGGCGGATGTGGGCCCGGGAAAAGTGTTTTCCGGGGGCCTTTTGGTGGGGGCGGGGGTTGTGGCGAAGTAAGGCGGGGATTCGCTCGTCCCATTTTCTTTTTTGCCCCCCGGGTTTTTACTTTACTGGTTTTGTTTTATTTTTTTTTAACCGTGGGTTTTTCGTCGCTCTACCGGATTGCTTTTTGCGGGAGTTTTACACGGGGGATTTTTTCCGTTTGGGGGTTTTTCCCTGGGAAGTTTTGGGAAAGGCCTTTTTAATTTGCGTTTGCGCGACGAACTGAGTCCCGTTATCGGATACCCGGGGGGGCGGCCCGGACCCCCGTCCGGGTTTATTTTTTAGGCGGTCGGTGGTGTCGGGCTACGGAGGGGTGGCTTTCAAAACCCGGGGCCCAAATTTCGAATCCACCTTACTAAACCCGGGTTTTGGGATGGAATAGCCAGGTATGGCCCCCTAGTGGTCAAAGGGAAGGGGACCGATCAGGTCACGGCGGCTTGTTCCCAGGGGGGTGCGCGGACGGGGGGTGGCCAAAAATCCCAAACCACCCCGGTCTTTGGGGTTGACGGGCCCTTGTCCCGGGGAAAAATTAGCGCCCCCCTGGGAACGTACCGGGAAAATTTCCCGAAAACATCCCGGGGCCCCAGTAATATGGGGCCCCCCGGGGCCAAAAATTTTTTGGAAATCCCTAGGTCCCCGGCGGCCGGGTCGTCGTGAAATTCGCTAACCCAGGGCGGGCGTTGGTCGTAGGCCAGACTGTTTCCCTTGCTCTTGGCTGGTTTTTCCCCGGGAAAATAAAGATCGGGGAAATATAGCCTGAAACAACCCTTGATCCGGGGAATTTTATAGCCCGGGGCCCAGAAATTGCCGAACCCTGCGGATGGGTCGTGGGGGCAGGCCAATCGGTAATGGCTCGCACTTTCTTCTGGGTCCGTCCGGATTCCGTGCGATCAGCGATAACGTGTCCGAGGTGAGTACCGAAGAACTTGGCCGGCAGAAGTGAACACTTTTTCTGGGTTGAGGACGGAGTCGGGCGTCAACGGAGGCGGCGAAAGACTTCGGCCAAGTGGCCTAGGGTGCTCCTCGAAAGTACGGGACGCGGACAACTATGTCGTCCAAGTAGACGAGGACGTTGTGGTTCTAATTCGGGTCCTAGCACGGTGTCGAGCAGCCGTTGGAAGGTGGCCGGTGCTGAATGCAGTCCGAATGGCATGACGCGGAACTGCATCAGCCCTTCCCTGGCACCGTGAAGGCGGTTGCGGGGCGGCTCTCCGGTAGTTAGTGGCACTATGCCAATACCCGCTGCGTAGGTCCAACGTGGACAAGTAGTGTGCGCCTCGTAGCTTATCTAAGGTGGCGGCAATGTGAGGCAGCGGGTATGCAATCTTTTTCTGAGGCCGCGTTTAATCGGCGGAAGTCTATACAAAATCGGTAGGTCCCGTCTTTCTTCTTTGCCAGCACTATCGGAGAGCTCCAGGCGCTGGTGGAGGGCTCGATGACTCCTTCGGCTTCCATCTTTTGGACCTCTTGGTCGATCACGGCTTGCATGGCCGGATTACGGGGCCGATATCGTTGTTTAATGGGCGGCCCCGGTTTTAGCCGAATTTGGTGTGTGGCTTTGTCGGTCGGGCCGCGGACCGATTCGAACTTTGGAAGTTCGTTATTTAGAAAGGCCTGTAGCCTTAGCGCCTCGCTGGTAGTTCCTGGGCTGATACTGGCTGTCGCGATTCCATCTTGGTTGTTGTCTCGGTGACAGGTCTGGGCGGCGGGCGCAGCTCGACTCCTAATTTCGCCCAGAGGTCTATGCCTATTAGTACGGCGTTGTCTAGTTGTGGTAGTACGGAGAAGCGGTGGCGGTACGATTTTCCTCGTAACCTGACCGTTGCTTCGATGGTCTCGGCAATGGGGACTTGCGTCCCGTCGGCCAGGCGTATCTGGGCTGCCTTGAGATCTGGGCTAGACGGTTGTGCGGTTGATTCGGCGGGCCGTTTCAGCGTTTACGAATGAGATTCTGAGCCGGAATCGAGGAGGCCCACACAAATGTTGTCCGGCGATCTGGATCCGGAGGTGCGGTCTCGGGTTGTATTTTAGGCCGAGTTGGGTGGACGACGGCCGCGACGTCTCCGGCCCGCACCCCGTTTCCCGTCGGGGGGTGGCAGTCACGGGTGAGGACCCCGTCCTTGCCAACATCTCGAGCAGAATTTCTTCGGAGGTCGCTGGCAGTGCAGGCGTGTATGTCCTCGTTGCTTGCACCTCCAGCAACATTCCTCCCGACTGTAGACCGCGGAAGCTACAACCGGGGTGTGGCTTTGCGGCAACGTCCCTTCGTCGTTCCTGTCTTCGGCGGTCGGCCTCTTCGTATTCGGTGGCTCGGATGCTCAGATCCCCGACGTGAGCACGTCCGCCCGACGGATGTACAATTGGTACTCCGGATCCATGTTTTCGTAGAGCTGTTCCAGTTGGTCTAGGGGTGAATATCCCCCGGGCGCCGCATCATGGTCAGGACCTCGGTGGCGTACTTTTGGAAGGACTCTTTAGGGCGTTGTTGACGTCCCTGGATCGTCCTTTTCATCTGTCTCTCATACCCGCTTGGCAGGTATTGCTGGCGGACAGCTTGGCGAAAGTCGGCCCAGCTGGCTATGGTATCGCGGAGTTTGCGATACCACAGCAGGGCGTCTCCCCGTAAGAGTTCGGGTAGCCCTAAACAGCATCTGGGCGTCGGTGTAGCCGTTAGCCCAGGCACAGCTCTTCCGTACGCTCGAGGAATGCCAGGGGGTCCTTGCCCTCGAAGTGGCACCCCCATTTTCGGATCTGGTCCATGATCCTGGCTGGTTCAACAGGTGTCGGGGGTGGTAGCTTCTTCGTCTTTGGTTGGGCTTCCGGTGGCCAGTTTCGACGTTGATAGGGGCACAGGTAGGTGAGGTCGAAATAGCGCGGGTTTGCCCGACAAATCGGCGGATGGCGTCGGCGGACCTCGTCTAAAGTTCCTTGGCTATCGATTCGTGTCTTTTGGCCAAGGCAATAGCTTCGGTTTTTGATAATTGATTTACCCACGCGGGCATCTGGATAGGCTTTAAGCGGAGTCGGGATCTCCACTGGGCAGGTCCCTGTTCGGGCGCCATGTAACGGTTCACCTTTCCCGACGCCGCGGATCGGCCTCGCCGGTTCCAGGATTCGGGAGGAAGGGGGAGATTCAGACTCGTTATTCCTTATTAACAATACTTTGGTTTATTCAAAAGAAACAAGTAAACAAAATGATTGTTGGCATAAAGCCTCTAAATAGAGAAACTTATTGACTACTCGGTATAAACGAAATGTTTGTTGGCATAAAGCCCTAAATAGAGAAACTTATTGACTACTCGGTATAAACAAAATAAGGAGGCGTATAGCCTGTAGCGGTGTCCGGAAAAGATTTACAAAATTACCGGTATAACTTAGAGATACGGTGTACGGAGGCGTATAGCCTAGGAAGAGAAACCGGAAACCGGGAAACCCGGCGTAATGACGAGAAACCCGTCACCCGGTTGTTAGCAGGAAGAGACCGGAAACCGGGAAACCCGGCGTAACAACGAGAAACCCGTTGCCCGGCGTGTTGCTTGTATGTACAGGAAGAGACCGGAAACCGGAAACCCGGCGTAACAACGAGAAACCGTTGCCCGGCGTTGGTAGCAGGAGAAGAGACCGGAAACCGGGAAACCCCGGCGTAAGAAGAGACAAACGAAACCAGTCCGGCCCGTTGCGTGTAGCAGGAAGAGACCGGAAACCGGGAAACCCGGCGTAACAACGAGAAACCCGTGGCCCGGCGTGTAGCAGGAAGGAGACCGGAACGGGAAACCCGGCGTTAATGACGAGAAACCCGTTCACCGGCTGTTGTATAGCAGGAAGAGAACCGGAAACCGGTGAAACCCGGCGTAACTGACGAGGAAACCCGTTGCCCCGGCGTATAGCAGGAAGAGACCGGAACCGGGAAACAACGGCCGGCGTAACAACCGAGCAAACCCGTTGGCCCGATACTAAAGGTAGGAGGCCAGGAAACCGAGAAACCCGGCGCGTAACAACGAGAAGCCCGTTGCCTGGCTAGGAGGTCCGGAACAGGACTGGTGCAGGTCTCATCCGTCGAGCCGGCTTATATCCCCTGGCCGGCGGTTCCCCCACCTCTACCTCGAGGCAATGTGGTGGGGGTAACGCCGGCGTCCGTAGTGGGGCGCCTCTGGGGGTGGGAGTGGGGGGCCCCTGGGGTAGGGTGACCCGTGTATCGTTATGTTTTGTGTTAGGGGCGCCTTAGGCGCCATAGCCTAAGTGGCGGGCGGGTGATCGGCCCGCGAGGCGTTGAAGGTA
>NW_028190079.1:0-5862 GCF_048542155.1 Nylanderia fulva | reverse complement strand
CATTATTAATTCATTCCAAATCGCTTTCACTTGATGACTCACTCGAATCATATATATTCTCGATTAAATTATATGTAATTAATGCAATAATGGTATTATCCATTTCACCAATTTTTCACTCGATGATTATTAGCGAAAAAGGTTAGTTAAAAGTCTGCTGAAAGCGTACTGTAGTGCGTTCCGTTTTACTATTTTGCAGTAGCTTCAAAGTGCACAAAATTAAAAAGGAACGCTGTCAACAGTACACTTGCATGACGTCATAGTGCCAGTACTTGCAGTACATAACGGGACGCACCCTTTGATATCTAATGACATCGTTGACGTCATCAGATATCTAATGACGTCGTCAACGTCAAAATGACATCATTTTGATGTTTAATGACGTCATTTTGTAGGGTATCCAGTAAAATTTGAAAATGAAATTTAAACACATTTCAATAACATTTTAAGATTTTACAATTTTCCAGTAATATAATCAATATGTACAAAGAATAAAGTATTTTATTTTTTTAACCAAGTCGATATAAATTGCACGTTAATAAAATAAAACATACCCATTATAATATTCGATAAAATATTCTCTTATATTTGAATATTTAAAATCTAGAAATAACTTATTTGTAACACATTTTTGGATTCTGTAAATAAATAGCACATTGTATTATTTACGAAGTAAGATAACTGAAATATTTTTTACTCGAATAATCTCAGCTGATTCTTTTAGCTAAATATTTTTAGATAGATACAGCCTTATGAAATCTATATATTTATAATAATAAAACTTGGCTCGATTTATAAACTTTAGCGAAAAAATTTTGTTTCACTGATGAAATGACTCGATTTACAGTATTTCCGTAAGTAAAACGACTAATTTCACCAGTAAAATTTTTTTATTATTAAGACAATCCGAAGAAACTGAATGTTCACAAGTAAAAAAATCAAGGATTTACGAAAAATTTAAGCACATTACCAGGATTTTTAAAGGACAAACAAAATTCCATAACATTTCAAGGATTTCAAGGACGCCTGGACACCCTGTTTTAGTATTTATGACCTCCAACATCAAAATGATGTCACTTGATATCTAATGACGTCATCAACGTCAAAATGATGTCACTTTGATATCTAATGATGTCATTTCGACATCAAATAATGTCATTTTGATATCTAATGACGTCATTGACGTCAAAATGATATCACTTAATATCTGATGACATCATTCGACATCAAATGACGTATGCTTGCTCCCTTGATGTTTGACTAGCTGTAACTCAATAACCTTAATTATTTAGCTTTGAAGCTGTTACATTCTTTGTTCAGCAGATCAAAAGCTACAATATATGAAAAAATCAGTCAATCCATCAAAATTCAATTTTGATAAGGATAGTGCAGAATCCTTTCTAATATTTAAAATAATATTTTTGAGGAAAAGTAATAAAGAGAAAAAGCTTAATTTAGAAAATCTATGGTATAAGCATTTTGAAAAAAATTATATATACTCGTATGTATACGTATATGAAATGTAACACACCGTATTAACACATAGAAACTCTTGGTATTGTCCTCTGAATTTTCAAGCATCGTTTTTGGACTTGACTCATAATCCCAGTGAGATATTGCCTAACATTACTACCATCAGGCATTGTAACGTCTCCACTTATTCTATACTTAGGCACTTTAGGTACATTCAAGTCTAAGGAAGATTTAACTACTTCAAGTGGCGTTTCCGTCCAAACTGGTAGGACAGATTCGGCACCTCTAATGATGCAGCATACGATATTTAAGCTGACCAACAATTCTTCCCTACAATTATTCATATATGTTAATCATTTATCTATGTGTATATCATAACATAATTTACATAAAAAGAATCGATATACATTTTATATGAACTGACCTACTTAATGATTTAGCATCTTGGCAGTATCCCTTGAGCTTATCAATTTGCATTGATAAATATCTGAAGAATATTCGTTGTACAGTCGCGATCTCTTCTTCGCCAGGAATATACCATTGATACAGAAGTCATCGAGGTTCACGCTCTGACCCCAATCCTGATGTAAGGATAATCGGGATCATTGTAGTCTCTCTTACCGGCTCTGTACTCGCAGGGAGCAATGGTCGACAGCGACCAGAGGACGCACTTGAGCAGATGACAGGCCAATTTATTCCCATCCATCGACCTTAGAAGCAGAACGCGATCAAGAACGTTGATCAGAGTGTCCATGTGCGGTATCAGATTGCTGCCCGGAGTGTTGACGATCGCGGACAATATGAGTAGAGCGTGTAGGAGGCGATGGTCCAGGTTCTCCTCCTTCAGCATGTCCTCCTCCTCGCTAACGAGCGGCAGGATCGTCTGCGCGAGCACCGGGACTAGGGCGTGCAGGGTGTCACGTCCGTTAAAGCGGGGAGAAGCTCTTGCAGACAACGGCGGCGAGTTGCCCGGCGACTTTCGTCTCGAGGATTCGTTCTGTCATGAACGCGCGCAGCTTGTGCAGGGCGCTTCGAAAGATCGCATCGCTGGTCTTCATCAACAGGGTCGAGCAGACGCCAGAAAGCGCGGTCTCCGCGATCGATTCGAGCTTGCTTTTCAGATTACCGCCGCGGTTCTCCAACCGCACGTTCTCCAACGAGCTGGAGTCGATGAACAGAAACACCCGGTCCAGAAATTGCAGCACGAAGTCCTCGAAACGCGAAGTCGCCTCGCAGATCATCCTCTCATCCTCCGTCATCATCGCAGTGGATCTAGAGGAGTCCACTATGGGGATCAGTGTGGCGTAAACGGAAATGAAGCGGAAGGTGGCGAGGCATTTGGTAATGTCGTTCGGATCGATCCCTGGTAAAGATGAAAACAACAGTGGCAATACGTGCATTGGCCCTTCGGAGAATGCGTAGTCTGCAAAAAGCAAAAATTTAATTAAATGCGTATGAGAAAAATATACAGGATGTGATTTTCATCGACCACCTTTACAAACTTTTTATTTTTGATTGTACAAGTTGCTTCAAACCAAAATTATTTGATTTAAAGGGGGACAGAATAGCGTTATTGACTCAAGGTTATTTAAAGGTCATTTACGTTTTTTTTAATGGAAACCATACTTTTATAAATAAACTGATTCCTTGTAATTTTCGGCATAAAAAAAGTTATAAGAGTAAGACAGCCAAAAAATGAATAGTTTAGAAAATATTTCATACTTAAATTGACATATAATAATTTTACAAAAATTATAAATATCTCGTAAAATATTAATTTTTTTATCATCTTACTCCTATAACTCTTTATGAAAATTGCGAGGAATTGATTTATAAAAAAAAATTGATTCAATTTAAAAAACATAAATGACCTTGAAAAGCGCCCCTTTAAAAAAAAGTCAGCAGCGCCATCTTCCCCCTTCAAATCAAACAACTTTTGTTTGAGACATTTTATTGTACAATCAAAAGTGAAAAATTTTTGAGGAACACTCTGTATATAAAATAAAATTAAAAGAAAAAACCTATACCTGTGTTTATATTTCTAGGACCTTGCACCATCGGTCTGGCAACAGCTACCATACAGATCATTGAAGCTGTAAGTTTATGAGGTTCAGTCAAAGAATCAAACGTAGAATACATTCTGTCCAACATATCTGGTATCACTAAATTCGGTCTCATGGTAGCAAGGTACTGCAAAGCGTGGCAAGCGTCGTTCACACCGAGTTTACTGAACATAGCTGTCATAGCTACGGGCAACATACTCTTGACGAAGGCATCCACATCGCTATCAGTTAATTTATAATGTTAGGAATTGGAGTCTCCCATGTTCGTTTAGCGTATCTTTCTCTGAAATCGTGAAATCAAGGTTTAATTAGATATTCCTTGAGATAATCTTGATAATAAATAATTCAAATTAATTAATTAATTTAATAAAAGTGCTATACTTGTTGGATTCTAACTGATATGTATTAGAATAAAAATATAGAATATAATATAAATATTTTACATTCAAAATACAAATATTAAATACCTACATACTTGTGTAAGCGTGAGATAAAATGATATGGAAGTTTGATAAGAAGTTCCCTTAACTTTCCCATCCACCGTCCAAATTGGCAGGATGAAAATAGGTTTCTATTGTTTTTAAAAACTTTTCTAAGTACATCTGTGCGCTTGAACCATTTCCCTGTACGAAATATATGTATGTGTATATACAGGATGTCATCATTTTAACTTACACAACAAAATACCTCTTGAAAAAATGCAAAAAAAATGTTTCAGACAAAAATTATAGGATTTTGAGGGGAAAAGAAGTTGGGGCTATTGACTTTTCCCCCCAAGACAATTTTTTTCAAAAAAACTATTACAAAAAAACTATTGAAAAAAACTTTTTTTATATCCATTAAAAACTGAAAAAACTTTCCTTTTTTCAAACACAATTTTCTCAATTAAAAAATGACAGTAGATTAGTTCAGAAATTTCCCATGTGCACCCTGTATTTTTACTGTTTACAAAATTAATTCACAAAAAATTTCTTACCAAAACTGCTATATCCACGAGCTAAAATTTTCCCATTTCTAGTTTATGCTTTGCGGGGGGGGGCGTTTGCTTATATACCACTGGCAAGTTTAAGCAGCGTATAAATCTGGAAAAAAAATTAAAGGGGAAAAGGCGGCTCCCAGTCGATGTACCCAAATATTGTTAGTGCCAATCTTGCCCTTAAGCAAAAAACAGGGGGTTTTCTCCCATAGGGGCCCGCATTGTGGCATACCTTCCAGAAGGTCATAAATTCATCAAACCAAATGGTGTCCGATGAATGAGTTCAGGTGGCAGTTGCAATGGTAAAAATGCTTTCCAGGGGCTAAAGGGATTTGGTACGCATTGTCATTTTGGTCAAAAGGCCCAAAATGTTGGCTTAACTCGTCTAATATTTCTTGCGTAAAAATTAATGTTGAAACCCAATATTGTTAAATATGAAATTAGTTATGCACTGTTTTTAAAAAAAAAGCCTCTTTTAGAAAAAAAAATTTAAATTTTTTACAGGGAAATAAATCTTTAGGGCGCGAATCACGAAAAAATAAGAATTTCTCAACAAAGCAGGCTTTACGATATAGTCCCGAAATTTTTCTTTTTAAAAGGGAAATAATATTTCATATTAAAAGGGCTCCATGGAAGTTCTAGTTCACCAGGTTTTAATTTTAATTTTTTTTTCCCGGAAAAAAAAAAAGAGAATTTGGGTTTTCAAATATGTTCTTTCTAAAAAAATAATTTGCAAAAACAAAAAAACTTTATGTTTCAATTCTCAGATCTTAACAATAAAATTTTTAAAATAAAGTTTACTTAAAAAAATAAATATATAAATTCATTTAAAACAGGGGCCCCAACCAAATTAAAAAAAAAACATATTTAAAAAAAATTTTATTTTTTTGCCCAAATAAAATTTATTTTCTCATAAAAAAAAAGGAAGGGAATGTTTTAAAAGGGGTTTAAAACAAATATACAAAGTTATAAAGATTTTAATTTAAAACCCTACATATTTTTTACAAAAGACTATATACAAAAAGCTTTTTTAAAAAAAAATCTTTTTAAAAATACTCAAACAAGCAGAAAAGTCGCAAAAATTTTAAATTTTCAAATGTTTCCCCAATTTCTATTCCATTACTTCAGTAGTAAAAAATTTAAAGGGGCCCACCCAAAAATTTTGTGATTAAAAATTTGGGTCCAAAATTTTGGTTTTGGTGACAAGTTTTGTACATTTAAATTTTTGAACGTTATATGATCCCCCTTATGAAATTTTATTCCATTACTTTCATTATTGGAAGTAATTTAAAAAATCAAATTTTATTATGTTTTAATAAAACAAGCATTATGTAATATAAAAAAATAGTA